>NW_026933091.1:0-5429 GCF_032062105.1 Saccostrea cuccullata
AATATTTAAGGCAAGCATTTTTGTTTTATTTACAGGTTTGCAAACTTGTCGCTCAAGCTAGATTTTGAATTTTCAGAGAAAAAAAAAGATCAAATAGATTTTCATTTGAGTCGAGATCGAGATTTCAAATTTACGAACTCGTACTTCCGGTTTTAAGATGAACATGGCGGGTAAATTAAAGTATATCTGCAAAATTCATAGCAGCACCAAAGCTTGGTTTAGTGCAAAAATGTAAAGATAGGAGTGGCATTCTAAGCATTTTACTCATTCAGAGGACAAATAAAATGCTTACGACTTTGTTGCACAATGACATGCTGGTGAGATAATTATGTATTCAAATACAAATGTTTGTGCAAATTATTTTTTTCCCACAGGTTTAAAACTGCTTGTGGTAGCTATTGACAGCCACATGGTTTAGTTCTCTGTTATAGGTTACAGGAAAGGGTCGCCAGAAAAATTATTTTAAACTTAATTAAAAAAAAATTTTCACCCTACTCCCCAGTACTCCTTGTCTGTTTTATGATCGGAATTATAATTTTAGGCATCAAGTTAATTTTAGAACAATGTCTACACATCACCTAGCACATATTGAAAAAAAGAGATATATTTAAAGAGTTTTAAAGAATTGATTTTTAGCTCACCTCAACGTAGTTGGGGGAGCTTATGTTATACCCTCGGCGTCGGCATCCAGGGTTAAGGTTAAGTTTTTTTGAGCAGTTTTATTTTAAAGTACTTGTATGTCCTATATTGATTAGACATGCATGGAAGATGTTTTTAGTGTGCTTATTTGTACCAGTCAAAGTTTCAGATGCTGCAATTTCAGCAACGGAATGACCAGGTTAATGTTTTTGGAGCAGGTTAACATTTTTGATGCAGTTTTTTAGTGTAGTACTCATTTCTGAGTAACTATCAGCCCTATGTTAACCAAACTTGCATGGATGATACATCCTACGATGCACACTACCAGGCTTGCTTCGGGTGCTGAATTTGACCTACATTTTCCGGTTGAGTGAACAGATTTAAGTTTTTGATGCAGGTTTCATTTCCAAGTTACTATATATGAGCCCATAATGACCAAACATGCATGGATGGTACATCTAAGGATGCATACTACCAGACTTGCTTCGGATGCTGAATCTGACCAACATTTTCCGGTTGAGTGAACAGGTTAAAGTTTTTGATGCAGGTGTCATTTCAAAGATCCTATGAGCCCAATAATGACCAAACTTGCATGGATGGTACATCTAAGATTGCATACTACCAGACTTGCTTCTTAATCTGAATCTTACCGCTACATTTTCCAGTTGAATGAACAGGTTTAAGTTTTTGATGCCGGTTTCATTTCCAAGGTACTCTGAGCCCTATATTGACTAAATTTGTATGGATGATACATCTTACTACCAGACTAGCTTCAAATGCTGAATCTGACCTACATTTTCGGGACGAGTGAACACGTTAAAGTTTTTTTTATACAGGTTTCATTTCCAAGTAACTTTGTCAAGCAAACTTGCATGGATGATACATCTCAGGATGCACACAAGTGGACTTGCTTCAGATGCTGAATTCGACATACTTTTTCCAGATAATGGACCTAGTAAAAGTTATGGGTGCAGGTCTGTAACCAAGTAACTATAACGCTTATATAAACCAAACTTGCACAAATGATGCATCAAGGGATGAAAACTCTCAAAATTGCTTCAGATGCTGGGTTTTTATTACGTTTTCATGATGAAGAGCTAGTTTGAGATTTTTTATAGGTCTATTCCAAAGTATCAAATCAAAATTGCATAAATTTTGCATTTTTGGATGTACACTTTTGTTGGTTAATTGTGTGACTTTCCCTTACTTAAAAACAAAATTCGTTGAGGTGAGCTCTGTAATCTCTGATTACCTACGTTTAAAAATATATTTTGATCAACATCACAAAATTTATATCACTGGCCTTAACTGGCAGATACTAAAATAAACAATTACATTTTCTACTTTCCTATCTGTAACCATTATGTGTCCAGTGGCAAGGAGCCTGTTAGGATAGCATAAAAAGAAGCAAAAATGAATGTATAAATGTCGATAATTAATTTATCCAATTAAAAAAAAAATTCTTCCTCCTACGGGACTTTTTCATTCTTATGTTCGTAACTAAACCTAAAAATAAAAGAAAAATGCTGGCCTTATGATGAAGAAAGGTGTCTCTTTCAAAATGGATAATTTCATGGCCCCTGGGTCAGGGGTATCGAGGGACGGGGTATTTTTCTATAAATGAATTAATGCTTTGAAATCTGCTCTTTGATAAGCAATGGTGCCTTTTTCAAAATTGTGAATTTCAAGGTTTTTTGATTAAAACACGAACCAAATTTAATTGTGGAAAGTTGTTGCATGATGCTCAGGTGACCTAAAAGGCCCATGGGCCTCTTGTCTGTATAATATTACGACTTATATATTTTTAAAGCATTTCGCACAAAAATAAATTAAAAATATTATTTCACATAAAAGTTATGAAAACTTCAAATTTTTACATCACTTTCTCATATTTAACTTTTATTTATAATACCTAGGAACAGTGGCAATCTTGTTGTATATATTGTGAAAAATTCTAAAGCTATAATCCAGAAAATTCAGAGTAGAAATGTCCGAAAGCAAAGCGTACACACAGTACATTTATATTGTTAGTTCGTGCAGTTGTGGTGAGTGGGCATTAACGATTGAACGCACCTGGTGAATCTTAAACATCACCAATAACAGAGCTTGTGCGCTGATAACAAAAACTCTACATTTTACGGGTGTAATCAATTTGCTAAAAGCTGTACACAACATTTAGCTCGAATAACGATTCTTGTGAAGGAGTTTTGCTTTCGAACATTTCTACTCTGAATAAAATAATTTTTCTGGATAAAGTTTTCAAATATCTCCTTAATACACAACAAGATTGTCAAAATTAAAGAGTTAAGCCCACGAATGGTCAAAAAATGCCTCATCTAAAAAATTAATGAAATTTTGATAATAGATAGAATAGACTTCAAGCTTTATGGAACTGCTTTCCTTTTCTTGCTATATATTTTACTTTTTCTTTAAGAGAGTTTGCAGTATGGCATTGTTTTACTAGAAAATTGTGAACGGAACGTCATAATTGGTTTAACGTGACGTAACGTCATAAAGGACAATAAAAATTATGTGATTGTTAACACAGAAATTACTTGATAATGGATAATTGACTACCAGGTATGACATTATCAGTTTAATAGAAGTACGTGGCCAGTTATATTTTGTGCGATTCTAACAATGCAAGGCCCAATGGCAATGTTTTTGAATGTAAATTTGGGTTGGGGGTGGAGGAGAAAACCTCCAAAAAAATTAACATGCAACAACAATCCTCCTGATGAATTGCATCCACAGTGGTCGGTAATACTATGTTTGATTTTACCTCTTCACTAAATACACGAAAAGGAATATTTCTTGCTTCGTATTTGTATATAAAGATATATTTATATAGTTAATTAATACATAAAAAGTAAATATACTAGTAATCACCGGTCCATGTGACTACAGCTCCTCAAAAAGTTCTATTCTGTTAGGGGTGGGTCGCTTCCTCTAACTTTCATTTAATGCAGGAATTTGCCAGTGTTTAACCTTTTAGCCATGGGCAGCATCTTAATAAAAATGTACATATCAAAACTAGGCAAATAATATTGAACCCCCCCCCCTGCTCTGTTACGGACAAATATGAAATAACGGGATTTATTTCCAAATAAGCCATCTATGAGAGTGCGCTTGCACCCCATTCATAATAATCATTATTCATCTATTTAAAGTAATTTTGCGAACTCTTGTGTATGTAATATTTGAAATATGACTGCAAGAATGCACAAATATCCACCAAACCAATGAACATTTTAAAAAAGAGACTGGTTAAATTAAATTTGCACGAAATTTTGATTGCAAAAAGATATTCTTGTAAGCAGTTCTGCCAAAACAATCGCTATATTGTTAAGGAAATAAACTCAGTCATTTTCTACCATATGAAACACTATCATCAACAGATACAATTTCGTTAATAACCATTAAGCCATCATTTTCAACATTAAACCCTCTGAATATTCGCATAAAAGAATCTGGGACTTGATAATCATCATCATGGGCGATGTCCCAAGTAACACTGTTCAGAAATTAACAAAATTAATGTAAAAAAATTACAAGATCACTAAAAGTTGCCAGACATTACATAAATTTTACTATACACCACAAATTCATTATTGTGGACTGTTATGATAAAGACATATCACTTAGATTACAACACATCTTTGAGTATGATGAGGTAGAAAAATCATTAACTTGTAATAAGCCGAAAGTTTTACTTTTCCTTTATGCCTCTCTTTGTATTAAAGCCATATATGGCGTATGTACAATGAAAATTATTGGACTAAAATCATAAGAACTTATTATTTGTATCATTACCTTCTATAAAGATAGAACTTTTCCGTAAATTACAAAATCTATATCTATATAAAGATATCAGAATTTAATTTGGATTCTCGGAATTTTCTCCGACTCGGAAGAAAATACAAAAGATTTAAATAACACATTACAGAGAAGATAAAACCGTATTATTAGATGAAACGAGGTGTTCTCCGTGTTCAGAATTGTATGAAAAGCTTTAATTTAAATGTATCAACTATATTTCTTTATTTAATTTTGTATTTTTCAAAAAATATATTTTTTTGATCAGTTACGCCATATATGGCTTTAAGAGACCTTTATTTATAAAAACAATCGTGGCAGACTAGTGAGTAAACAGATATATAATATTATATTGGCGTCGGAAGCAAATTAAAGGTGGGGGGGGGGGTAAGTGTAAGAATTTTTAAATCTTAAAAAAAAAAACCTGACACGCAAAAAAAAATGAAAAAGTCAATTTCCCAAAGACGAAAGTCCTATTCCGTAGGGTGGAGGGGGGGGGGGGGTTCGAACTTCAGTACCAAATTTTTTCCAAACACGACCACTTTCCTCATTTTTAACCTATATTGCGACGTGCCTGTGGAAAGTGGGGGGGGGGGCTAAATCATTTTTGATGACTAGGTATATATTTGGAAAAAAAAGCATGATGAAACCAAAGTTAAGCATCTTCATACATCTTATTGGAAGACATAGACATAAACTTCTATTAAAAAAAAAAAAGACTGAATCTGAAATTATAGCTATCAATTCAATCTGCAAATGCCTTATAAGAAAAAGAGGGCGTAAAAGGTAAGGACAATTTAATTTCCCGCTCAGAGACATTATATTTCTCAATTTCCAAAATTCACGGAAAAGTTTTATTTTTCTAAAACTATGTTGTAAGTTATGTCATCTTTAACACGTTTGATTCATCTATTTCATTGCATGACTTTTTTGATATTTTTTAAAGTTGACATGCAGTTACGCATATTTACCCA
>NW_026933092.1:0-54493 GCF_032062105.1 Saccostrea cuccullata
ATGGTGGCTTAAAGGAATCAACTACTTCAAGCACCAGTAAGTCACCATTAAGCTACCATTAAGCGATTGCTTATAGGTGGTCTTTCGTCCTGTGAGCGGTGGTGCCAGATACTGCAGCAATCACAACATACGCCTTCGTTGGACCATGTTACTGGTCTTTCGCATAACCCACATGGGAAGATGTGTGCGGCTCTGGGTCCTGGGTTGACCTCGATATCGCCTGCTTGTATGATAATAAGAAGTAAGAGTGCTTTATTTGGTTGTTTTTTTTTTTACAGGTAATTGGATTGGTCTTGTACTGCATGGCATGTTTTGCATCGAGAAGATTGACATTTTCTTGGTGTTTGATTTATTGTTATTCAGGCTAAGGTATGTAAACAAGATGAGGATAATGAGCAATGGATTTGTATGAATTTTTAGGTTGGTCTCTACTGCAACAATTGTTTTTGGTTTTCAGTATAGTGAGGAATATCCTCGCTCACTGATTCAGATTTGTATACTTAGCAGTATACCGTGGGATATCAATACCGACTGCTTAAGAGGCGGTCCAGTATAGTGAGTGGAATAATATGGGTTGAATGTGTATAGTTAACGGGTAATTGATACTAGTAGTGTAGCGCTGTCCACACTGACTACGTATAAGGCAGACCAGTGTAGTGAGGAAAGTCATCGCTGACTGGTATAGTTTTAATCTGTTGCAGTAGGTTGGGCTGGGGGGTGTTACTATGATGTCCAGCAGTCTTTAACGGATTGTTCCGCAATCTTCCTTACCCGGACTTTTGCGAGCAACGGTCCTGGATGGATGACATCTATGTAGAACCAGAAGCTAAGGGTTTTTCGTTGCATTTCTATGCGTTTCTTTTTATTCTTTATTGTCTTAGAGTTTATAATAAGATCTGTGCTGAATATGGGAGAGTGGGTTCCCTCTTCCTGTTTTAGTTGTCGGATTTTTTTTTAATGAATTTATATATTTGCTCTGCTAGTTTTTTGTCAGTCGTCTGGATTTTTGTGCCCTTTGTGCGTGTTCAAATCTTATAGATTTGGGTTTCCAGGAAAGTTATTTTGCAACCTGGGTAAGATTTAACAAGCTCTGAGATCTTTTGTAGATAGTCAGCCGCATACTCTATAGCTCGTCCATCTTCGTGGCTTAGGGCTATGTACTTCTTGTTTCTTTTACCTTGAAGTTGACATCAAGATAATGCTCGAGTTTTTGATTGACAATATCTGTGTGGTTTTTGGAGACCAGGTATTCAAAAAAACCTATTTGAATTCCTATGGGTACAAATTGCACTCTGTTATTAGCAGACTTGTTTTTATATTCGTATGAAGGAGAATTTATGCAAAAGCTTATGCGTGAAAAGAAGAAAATACTTGTTGTGGCCTGCAACTCGACATTTAGATATATCGAGGACGTATTGTCTATTAATAATGGTAATTTCCATTCCTTCTTCGATACGATGGTGAGCTTGAGATAAAAGATACCACAGAGTCCGACACTTCTGTTTAATACTTGGATATTTAACTTGAAAAAGACACTAATGGTAATCTAACAACCAACGTATATAATAAACGTGATGACTTTAATTTTTCTATCGTCAACTGCCCTTACTTATGCAGCAATATACCTTCATCACCTGCATACGGAGTATATATATCTCAGTTGATTCGATATTCAAGAGCATGCCCTACGTATGAACAATTTTCAAAACAAGGTAAATTATTGACAAGCACGTTGATGAAACATGAATATCAGCAGTCTCGTTTAAAGTCATCATTTCGTAAGTTCTATGGTCGATACAATGACCTTGTCAGCAAATACAATTTATCATCGAGTCAAATGCTGACTGACGTTTTTCACACCAATTGTAAGTCAAATATTTTACACTGAATTGACGACGGATTTCTTCCATTATTTCCTGATCATCACAAAGAGCGCACGGCGGGTGACCGGTCGGCAAGGGATGCTCATGTAGCGCCGTCGAGCGGTAAACGGCACACAATATTTTAATCCAGTGGAATTAAGTTAATAATTAATCCATGCTTCCTCAATGAAGTGTTGCTTCAGTGAAAACACCTGGTTATCGTTTTACAATTTATTTACATGATCTCAAATTTTAATAGTCCAACAGAAGGCACAAAATAAAATATCCTCGAACAGCACTGACCAAATGAAATAAACTCTATCTCTTCATCTATATCTATTATACTTCTCCTTTGCATCTACTATTCTATTCTACCCAGAAACTTTCTGTCCCCTGTATATATATAAAGTAGGTTGCTCACGAAGAGCAACGCTCTTAACTGGGTCAGTTACATAAGTTACACAGCCGCTGCTCACAAGGAGCAACGGGTATCCGTACTATAAATAAACAAAATATAACATAGGGCTCTAAGGGAAATAATTAAGAATAATGACAGATAATTAAAATAATATAACATTAAATCACGACTTTACACTCACTCCTCCATGTCACCTGATCCCACCTCTGATGTTTCGGGGGTCCGTGTTTGCTCGGCTCTTATTTTGTACTGTTTTATAAACCTTGAGACTGAATACTGTTCGTTATCTCTATACCCTTCCATTACATTTACATTGTAAAAAGTTCATACATCGTTTTTGCATTTAGGAAAGCTGATACAATAACTTCAAAAATACTGAAATATTAGAGGTACTGAAATCTCATGAACTTCAAGTAAACAACAAACTTGCTGCATTAGGAAGTGGTGGTGCAGCAGTTATGATTGGTAAAGAAGTTGGAGTTGCAGTGTTGTTGTTTAAATTGTATGTTGAAATCTACCGGCATAGACTTGTATTAAGATACATAGTTCAGCAGAGAGCTGCTTATGTAAATTGTGAAGAATGTTTATACAAAATAGTACTTTAAGCATTTTCGGCAAAATTTCAGTCCTTCGCTAACGGCACAGACAAGCTCCCAGCACTTTTTGGGTAGAGAAACAAGCGTATGCTCTTGCACTATCTTCATTTCCTACATTCAGCATTACAATTCTATTTTTATACAAGTCACATGACAAACAGCTGATACATGCGATATAACTGGTAATAACTACTATCCCTTATGGAGATCTATATTACATTTTCTACAGGGATTCAGTTGCTTTGTTTCAATTTTTAAAAGAAGTAATACATATTAAAACGGTGCTAAGGTAACATTTTCGATATCGGCTCGTAACATAGCTGAGAACACCTTGTGGTTCTGCCTGCTGCGCCAGAAGTATACAAACTTCGCTATTTCCATCCACATATTTCGTATTCCGCGCCTTATGACGTCACTGGAAGTATCATTCCAGGATTGCAAGAGACCCGTGTACCTGTGAATATTTGTTTGTGCTGTGCTTTGCGACATAACAGTTGTAAAAATTTTTGTATTTGTGCATTTGGATTATTTATAACCATGCATGGTCCGGTTAGATTGTAACCTTTGTCAAGAATTCACATAGAGATAGAAACCAGCATTAAAATTCTCTGACACAAACCATATAAAATGTATCAAATTCTATGCTCTGAAAAAACAATTTTTCATCAAAAGTGATGAAATACACTCAAAAGTCTGTTTAGCAAATGATCTCTCCAAACTAGGCGAATCCCACAAGTCCTTATGCACTAGTTCTTCACCAATTAATGAACAAAGGCATTGTAGCGAGTTGCACCACAAAAGAAATATTCAGAAAAAATGCCATTCACAATTGGCCGGCGAACCTAAAACAAGATCTATTGGGTTTTTCCAACAGACAGGAGAAACATATCACCAACCTTTCTCACAATTTTTACATTAAATAAAATTATCTGGCCTTAGGCATTCACATATTGGTGGTTCATATTTATATACTTAATTGACGACAGGTTTTTACGTTATTTCCCGATCACGACAAAGAGCACACGGCGGGTGTGACCGGTCAGCAGGGGATGTTCACTCCTCCATGGCACCTGATATCACTTCTGACTTTGATATAAAATACTGTTCGTTATCTCCATATCTTTTCTACAACATGGTAACAGATTTAAATAGATAGTAGAATTTTAAAGCATTTGATAAAAAATAATTTGTTAACGAAATTGGGTACCTAGTGTAAGAATTCCTACCCCTATCTTTTTCAACACATAATTTTTTTTAAAGGGATTAAAAGGCCTTTGGGAACAAGCTCGCGGACACTTAACAAAAATGGTAGGTTTGTTTTGGAGAAAAATACAGCAATAAATGGAAAAGTATTAAGAGAGACTATAAAACAGTATTTGATAAAAATGTTAAGAGTTGGGATGGAAAACAGAAAAGGTGAATTTTTACGAGCTCAGCAACTTGTTAGGCAATAAACCAATGACTCGGCAAAAATGTGTTGTGGACGCAAGTAGTTGTTAGAGTTTCACAAAAATTCCACAGTGCCTTCCTGCCGTCCAAACACCACAGCCTCTGACACAGATCATGACTCTGATTAACAAGCAGTCCAGGCAAGATAACGTAAAATATTTTGATACCGAATCTCATGTCACCTGCCTCCATAGTCCATACCAACTTGCTCAGGGTAAGGGTTACAGAACACCTAAACCAACTAAATAAGGATATTTAGAACAAAAAGCAGCAAAGCTAGGTATGCAGGTTTTAAATACAACTGAGGATGGAAACTGTTTATTTTTCTCAGTGGCATGCATTACGAAGCAGTCTCCATGATCTACTTCACACATCATCATTGGTAATCTGTTTGAGTAATACAGTCTCCGTTTTACCTTGAGGCAATATACTGTAGACAAATCATTGAAATCCATCAAAATTCACAGATGATTATTCCTAGACCATACAGAGCACCCTACACATTTGAAGGTAATGTAGGAGATTTCCTTATCACTGCTTTGTGCAATTTCCTATATATTTCTAAATGTGTGATCACCCCAAGGACTGAAATTGAAATAATGCTCATAGAAAGCCAAAATGAACATATTTCTTCTTATCCATTATTCATTGCTTACGACTTTTGTGGTCCTGGACATTACAGTGCAGTTACTAATATTGAGACATTCACAGGTGAAAAAACATGATGCAACAAAAGGCATGTAAACTGAACGTAATATATCATTTTGACATATTAAAAGTCGCTGTTGAAAATCCAAACCAAAATCTGCTTATGGAGACAAGAAGTTTTGCATTTAAAGAAGATGCACCTCTTTTAAAAGTAACAAGCTCTGCTTGGACCTTTGTTATTGTGTGACAATCCATACTGAAAGAAATAATGGAAAAAAATATTCTTAGAAGTCTCATCCAGAAGAAGGAGGAAGAACCACGGTCAGTTTAACAAACAGACTAGTCATTATCTGTTTCATAAAATGAATAGATTTCGCAAGGCAAATGGTCAAAACTTGAAACATGCCTTCTACACAAAAAGTGAGCTCTTCAACGAAACGAAATAAACGCCCTCAAACAGCGGTCAAGTCTACATCAATGTACAACAAACTGGTTGATGCCTTACTCTCTCAGGCTGATATTGAAACCTTAAGGAAGAAAACAATTCACCAATTTCAACGGAAATAAAGAAATATCATTGACTGTTCTTCAAGTTTCAAAAACTTCCTATGAAACATTTATGTGAACTTAAATTGTGGATGCTTTCTTTTTCCTTCATTTAAATGTCAAATAAAAATACTGCTATGTATACATACATGTGTACTTTCAATTATAGAAATTTTGTGTTATAATTAGGATAGGTTCTGCAAATCATTAAAAATATTGCGTTCTAAGTGCACATATTTCTCAAGATGTGTTGGAACAATTTTTCTTTATCTTACTTTATTTATTTACGTAATCCAGCCATCTTTTCAGAAAATTGAAGAAAATTTACAGAACCAGAAGAACGATCTTCCTTCTCGTTCCATTTCCTACCTTTTTATATATAAAATGTAAAGTTGAACTGTAAATAAAAATTTGATTTTACAACATTTTATTTCAAAATTATTTATATTTTGATACAGTAATGAAATTTTTATTTCCTTATTTACCTGAAAGTTCTTTAGATGTGACGTCGTTTTCATTTTTACGAACTTGCAGTTACCCACCCAATATTTTCCTCTTCGTCTTTTGTTTCTTTGCACCTTCCCCTGAAGATTTTTTTTCACTGATATGGAGACCCTACCATTTGCTAAAATACTCTGTTTTACAGAACTTCTGTTTTCCATTGTCATCCAAAGGACCTATGGTTAATGCATTTTTACGTTGCAGAGTTTTTAAAATGGGATTAAATGTTTCAATTTCACCAAGGAGATGAGAGACAAATATGTTTGCCATTTTGCAGAAACCTACCGGGAAAATTCCAACAGCTGTGAGTATATATGGGATGTTCAAAGCTACATTTACAAGTGAAAGTTGTTGCCTCGTCCGCCAGTTAGGTCCGAGGGGAATTCCTGTTATGCATGACTGCATAGATGCAAACTGTCAAGACACAGCAGGGTAAAGTAGATGGTAGTGCAAGAAGAAGTACTGACAAGAAAAGTCCACTTGCATCACAATTATGATTATGGTTATTTCTTTCAAAATTACGACAAGCTCAAGAGATTTGTTAATTTTTCTATCTTATTTAATAATAGATTTTGTAGGCATTATTTATGTAGTGTAAAGAAGTAAGTATATTTCATTGGTTTATATGTGCTTTACTTCATATATTCAACACGTTATAAAATTCATTTAGCAAAACTAATTGTAAATGAAAATAAAAGGCCCATGGGCCATTTTATGGTCACTCGAATATCACGAGTTTTTCAGACTATATCGAGTTTAAACCCACCTGGAACTATACAAAATTAACTTGTACCAGATTTTACCATATGGTAAGGGGACATTACCTTTTTGGGGAAAATTTAGACTTTTTAAAGAGAAATAAGTATAACTAGTTCTAATTGTAACGGGAACCGTTACAGATGTTCCCCAAACGCTCCCCAACTCCCTTTTGGTGCCATATTCCCTGTAAGTTTCATTTAAAAAGACAAACTGTGTGCATTTTTTACTTTAACAACGTTTTCCCAGAAGGATACCAATTTCATTCAAATTTTAGCATTGCACCCAAGCGCATGTGAATGCTTGTGCGTTATGGCCATGTCATCTTGTCTACACTATCATTATATTTTAAAATACTATATATTAAATCATTCAGTCCAAAAGTAATAAAAATCACTCATTCAAGTATATTTTTAATTATACTCGTTCCAAATGCACGCACGTGCGTGCACGTGCATGATGACCATACCTTCTTGTAGGAGTCCCTTACATCTATCTATGTTCTAAATCCCATCCTGTTCGGTTAAAAAACAAGGGAGTTATAGCCATATCAAGTTTCAGCCAATCAGATTGCAGCACACGTGCATCCGCGTGATTTCCTGAATTTTTTCTATATCATATTGTAGGATATCCTAATGCATGACCATATTTTGAATTTCAAAGAATTTCGTCAAAAAAACAAAGGAGATATAGCCATTTAAAGTTTCAGCCAATCAGATTGCAACAAGCGCACATGCGCATGCTTTCGTGAAAATTTTTATATATCGTGCTGTAGATCTTCATTATGTAGGACTATGTTCAAAATTTCAAAGGATTATGACAAGAAACAAGAAAGATATTGATACTTTAGTTTCAGCCAATCAGAGCGAAGCACACGTGCATGCGCGTGAGATCTTGCTATTTTGACCATGCTATCTTGTCTATACTACTAATGTATCCTTACATTATGAGTTTCAAAAAAAATCATCAAAAAATAAAAAAGTTACAGCAATATCCCTTATATTGGTCATTTCACGTGTTGCACGTGCGCGCTCTTGCAAGCACGTGCGCGCAAAATGACCTTCGTTCGGCAACTCTACATAACATGCCTACTGACCCTAAAAAGGTTTCACCTAAGTCGGATGTGTAGTTTACAAGATCACTCGTGGACAAAATTTTCCCAGGAATAATAATAATAATAATAAGAAACAGAGTAAAAACAATATGTTCCCCAACTTCGTTTGGGGAACATAATAATTTACCGAAGCCGTAAACAATTATTACATATTGCATAAAGATAAAAGAGTGTCTAAGGCAAAAACATACTATTAAAAGCGACATGTG
Organism: Saccostrea cuccullata; assembly: GCF_032062105.1. Lineage (NCBI taxonomy): Eukaryota > Metazoa > Mollusca > Bivalvia > Ostreida > Ostreidae > Saccostrea > Saccostrea cuccullata. The sequence goes on from NW_026933092.1 coordinate 8,100, forward strand.
CTTTAAGAAAACAGCTAGCAGAACAATTAAACCCCAAAGTTTAAAAACCTCTAAGGGTTATGAATATAGTTGAAAAACGTCAATTATGCTTAAAAGTGCTACTAGAGTCCCGGTAAGTTAAATAATTATTCCAACATTCGGAAATATTTACATTTGCTGATATCTTTCCTTACATAATGACAATAAAATTGAAATTCAATTTCCAATGACATGCAGTCGGTCACATAATCAGATTATCTTGCGTATGGAAAGCAAACTGCACGAGCAACTGGAAAGTTCCGACTTTGACGGTGTACGCCTGACGTACCTTGAGCTGAAATTAAAGATGTCCAAGAAGAGGATCTGGAAGAGGTAATAGAAAACTACATTTTGTGCTACGACAACATGTGTCAACTCGACTCCTTGAAAGCATCAAAAGAGGACTTGCCCTTGCCACCACCATTTCACACGATGTGGAGAAACATCACCAAAATTATTGACCGGTGAATTTGCCCAACCACAAGAATCCAAAGTGTAGGGAACTGTACAGTGCAGACCAGGCCCTCCCTCCTGGTTACAACACCATGGTTGCAGAACAGACATTATTTGGGGTTTGTCGATTTAAGGAAACTGCGAATTACAAGTCCCAGGCGCATCACCTATTCTCCATGCACAGGAACATCAAACGCCGGAATGCCTACACCGCAAAGTGCAGAAGGAAAGGTAAGGATCCTTTTCCCCAGGAATCAACTCCAAAGCCCTGACGAAGGTAAATTATGTACATCTTATGTTGGAGTGTTACATCTGGTGCGGTAATTGGCCGCTCAACATGTACACTGTTATTGTTATCAAATGTTATTAAGCATTGTTACAAAGTTTTATGTTTTAACTGTAGAATTGTAGTCTTGAATTGTTCATCTCATGGTGAAGTGTTACATCGGGTGCGGTAATTGGCCGCTCCACATGTACATACATTTTATGAGAAAATGTAAATATTTAATAAATTGTTTGAAGTAATTAAAATATGCTCTCGTATCAGTTATATTATAGTTGTGTTCTTTTATTTAGTGTTTTTTAAAAAAGAAAAATAACAGGTTACTTATTTGAATATTAATCTTTGGGAAATAAAAATCGCCCATTAGATAATTGACCTACTACAGTTCCCAGGTCTTCTTGCTACGTCATTGGCTTGATTCTGTATCAAATTGGTTCTGGTTAAATACCAATATTTTTTTCTTCTTAAAAGTGGTGTGCAAATGATAGGGATGTGACTTTCAATCAAATACTAAAGTTTATTTTGATATTTCTTGATAAAAGAAGGATTTCAAAAATCTGTTGTTCTTGGGTAAAATATTTTGATCTAAACAATGAGATATTAATTTAGAAAGAATATTTAAATTAAAATAAAGTTCACATAATAATGAAAGTTTTTTTATTGATCTAAAAATATTTTAGAAATGGAGACTTTTTAAGGTCTTCCGTTTTAACGGAAGACCTTCTTATTTTTCTGTTGTTTCTTTTCAACTTTTCTTATTATTATTATTCTTACCGATTTTGTGCACGCGATTTCTCGTGGATGCGTCGATGGATTTTCATGAAACTTTCAGCATTGATGACAAATGATATGAACTTAAGGCGTTTTTTTTTAATTTGATGACGTCACTTCCGGTTCGGAGTTTTTCGCGATTTAGTGAGTTTTAGAGGGTCATTTTGTCCGGCAGTTTTCTCAAAAAGCACTAATCGCAGAAGCATGAAATTTTCAGTGCTGATAGAGCAACCTTTGGAGATATGTATTTGGTATATCTCAACCACCGGAAGTACGAAGCGCCGACGCTGGCTATGGTCCGAAAACAGTCCTATCAAGAATTTCAAAAATTTAAACACCTTTTCTACGATAACTTTTTACCTAGAAATATTTTGTAAAAACATGAAGAACAAAAGAAGTGTAGAATTTAAAAATCTTTCAAATGATATCTTCAAAAATTAAGGGCCAAAGGGGGCCGAAAGTTTTTCGTTTATATCTCAATAAGTATTGAGAATTTGTAATACCTCAAAGAAGCAAAGTTGTTCAAAATGTCAAAATTAATCTATTGAAGTCGTAAAAATACGTCCAGCGTCGTCACTTCCGGCCAAACCGGAAGTAGTCGAAAAACGCATATTTTTGCCATTCTTGACAATTTTTTGGGTAACATATGTCACTGGAAGCCTAAAACTAAATTTTAACTCCGTCGTTGCCACTTCCGCCGGCGTTGTCACTTCCGGCCAAACCGGAAGTAGTCGAAAAACACCTCTTTTTGCCATTCTTGACAAGTTTTGATGTAACATATGTCACTGGAAGCCTAAAACCTAATTTTCCGTCCATCGTTGTCACTTCCGGTTTAACCGGAAGTATAAAAAACTACTTATTTCTGCATAAATCAATATAGCTTTAGATGATTCAAACCATTTTTAAGCGTTACTTCTTAGTTTTGGTTAAAAATGAAAGCTACTTCCGGTCAAACAGGACGGAAGACCTACTCGTTGCTTTGCAACGAGCTTTGCTCTAGTTTAATTTTATTTTTTCCCTCTTTTAATGCAAGAGCTTCAAAGAATCAAAGAGGGAAATTAGTAGCTGAGAACATTTTGAGGGCAGGAATGGACAAAAGCATAAAGTGGGTCACAAAGGCAAAATGTAGAGTGCCCTCTAAAAGCAGTCCTGAAAAGCTTTATGATGTTGACATTGTCAATGTAAATTGCAATTGCCCGGGCTTTACTCAAGGAGGTAATGGTCTATACAATTCTACAATTCCTATTGGAAAGATATAGGACATACATAACACATTTACCAACATTACATGTTAGGTATCAGCATTTCTAACTGTTTATAAACAAGCAAGGAATCTGTCCCGTAGCGGAGAAGGTCACAGCAATTAGGAATGCACCAAATCCGACTAAAGTTACCGAGCTGAAAGCGTATCTCGGAATGCTCAACTACTAAAATCGGTTTCTACCCGAATTAGCGACAACGTTGAATCCTTTGCACAAACTGTTGCAGAACAATCAAAAGTGGATGTGGGGTAAGGAGCAAGAGGATGCTTTTCAAAAATCGAAGGATTTACTGCAATCCGACAAAGTGTTAGTGCATTATGATCCATGCAAAAAATTGTTACTTGCATGAGATGCATCGCCATATGGAATAGGAGCAGTCCTATCTCATCAAATGGAGGATGGAAGTGAGCGTCCCATTTCCTATGCGTCACATACCTTGACAGTGGCCGAGAGAAATTATTCTCAATTGGAGTAGTAAAATTTGTCAATCATATTTGGCATAAAGTATCAGTATTTGTTGTGGCGACCGGTAACAATCGTGACAGATCACAAACCGCTCATTGGGTTGTTTAGTGAGGACAAGCAAATACCATCAATGGCTGCTTCAAGAATTCAACGCTGGGCTTTAACATTAGCAGCTTATGAATACCGTATTGTGTACAAAGAGGGAAGAAATCATGGAAATGCCGATGGATTGAGGTGACTTCCCTTAAAAACCAAGGAAACAGACACCCCTATGCCGTTTGACACAAGCATGATCCTAAATCACATTGATGAGCTATCCGTGACGTGTAAGGACATAAGATTATGGACACGGAGAGACACTGTACTATCAAAGGTACTTCATTTCATTCTCAACGGCTGGCCTGATAAATGTCCGGAAGAAGAATGTTAACCTTATTTTGAACGTCGGACTGAATTGAGCAGCAACGACGGTTGTATATTATGGGGTAATTGAGTGGTCGTTCCAAGTCCGTTGTTCGATAAGTGCGTGGACGATGTAATTTTCTCCGAAGATATGTTGTAATTCCAAAAATCTTGTATTTTACATAAAGTGATATTTTTTTAAATAATATGCAAAATGTCAGTCATGCAGCTTAACTTACATTTATTAAAATTGTCATTTCAATGCCCGCGGAGCAACCGTGGCGTAATTTTTTGAAGTCGTTCTCGAGAGGGACGTTAAATAATATACAATTAATCATTTGAATTCCCGCGGAGCAACCGTGGCGTAATTTTTTGACGTCGTTCTCGAGAGGGACGTTAAATAATATACAATTAATCAATCTTAATACCGCCTGACTCATTTCTGCTACATTTCATTGCCTGTTTGAATGTCTGTACAAAACGCTCAGCTACCTGTTGCTAGATCGGTGGTATGGGGTAATTTTGATATGTTTGATTCCATTAGCTCTTAAGAAGTCTGTGGATTTATGTCTAAGATGACTACATTTTGGAAGTTCAGGTATGGCATATACATAAAATAGCTGTTGCAGACGATTTGAGCCGAAGTCTGTGCGGGAGCGAAAACGCTCCCCTCTGCACCATTATGGAGATCCTAAGGAGTTGTAGCCCCCCCCCCCCCCCCCCCCCCACCCCCCCCCCCCCACCCCCCCCCCAAAAAAAAAAAAAAAAAATCACAGAGTATTTGTTTTCTTTGCTATTTTATCAAATACATATACAGATAACTCTTTCATTCCTGAAGATGGTTGGGTTGTGCACATCGGCGGGGGTAGCTCAGTTATTTAGTTCATGTAGCGTGTCGTAATAAACAATTGTTTAGTATGGAAGTGAATGTTGTTAACATATTGTAGTGTGTATCATGCATTTATCTTGTCAAAAAAGGCATAAATGTTGTGTACAAAATCCTATATGTATGCTTAAACGTAAAAGAGTAATATTTTTCTAATGCATGCTAACAATTTCTCTTCTCATGTCTATAGCCTTTTCATGCTTATCAAATTTTATTATTATTTTTTTTATACATCTTAACTATCTAATAGTTTTCGAAGCATAACAACATGAACAAACTACCGGTAGATGGATTTTCTTTAGCAGTGAACATGGTGAATCGAATGAAGCTCGACATTATTTTTCGTCATTGATCGTGTTGATCGTTAACAACGAGAAGAAGAGAATAACTAGTTCAAATATCTCAAAAATTTGGAAAAACGTTGAAGAACATAATCATGTTAATTAAAAAAAATATTTCAAAAATGAACGTAAATGTTTAGCCTGGGTGCATTATTAGTGTGTTGGGAGGCAAATGCAAACAATCATTTTTGTTTTTATTTAAGCAGGATATGGAAATAACGAACAGTATTCAATCTCAACGTCCATTAAACAAATATACAAAATAAGAGCAGAGCAAACACGGACCTCCGAAACATCAGAGGTGGGATCAGGTGCCATGGAGGAGTGAGCATCCCCTGCAGACCGGTCACACCCGCCGTGTGCTCGTTGTCATAATCAGGAAATAACGGAAAAAATCCGTGGTCAATTCAGTGTATAAATAATGGACTAACAATTGGTATGAAAAACGTCAGTCAGCATTTCATTCAATGATAAATTGTATTTGCTGACAAGGTCATTGTATCGACCATAGAATTTACGAAATTTAAACGAGACTGTTGATATTCTTGTTTCATCAACTTGCTTGTCAATAATTTACCTCGTTTAAGAAATTGTTCATACGTAGAGCATGCTCTTGCGTATCGAATCAACTGAGATATAAATACTCCGTATGCAGGTGATGAAGGTATATTGCTGCATAAGTAAGGGAAGTTGACGATAGAAAAGTTAAAGTCATCACGTTTATCATATAGCTTGGTTGTTAGATTACCATTAGTGTCTTTTTCAAGTAAAATATCCAAGTATGAAGCAGAAGTGTCGGCCAAACATGACCACTGACTACTATTTTTAAAGCATTAATGAGTTAACTGCCAATAGCATGAATAACAAAGAGCTTGGTTCACTTTATGCATAAAAAAACCCTATATATGCTATATATACCACTTCATTTCAATGTAATCAGCTATATTTGAGTAATTTCAGAGAAGAATATTAATATGAGCACACCCTCTGATTATGCTGATATAGAAATTAAAACATGTCTTGTAATCCTTAAAATCTGTTCTATCATTTACAAGTTGGTTATTTCAGATCAGAGGTTGCACTCTATTTTAAGTATTGAAAAATAGCTGTAAAGTTGACCGTTTTTATAAACTTTTTCAGAATATATTTAAAAAATTGAGGCAATTTGGGACATCATATTGCATTGACAAGTCGGAAAATTATGTCAATTCTGATAGACATGCAATCAGGATAGGTTTAAATGATACTTTAATGCAATGCTAATTAAAATGAGAAAAATAAGCAGTTTTATTTTTTCAGAAATTCACAGGGCAAATTAAGGCCATAAGTGAACCTTGTTCTTTCACACAGATGACTAATTTTGAATGTGATTTATATGCATTGTAGCACTTATAAAGGAACTGTTATATCTCCTGCTATTTTCCTGGATTGTGTTAACCCTTTTACTCTTATACCTATGCATGAGCATTAGGAAGTACAAGTGGTCTATTGGTGCAAGGTATCATTTCATGTATCACAATCATATATATCCTAAAATTGCTAATTTGAATATCATATTAACCTTTAAACCCTATATGTTATAGTCTGCAACACCTGCATCGCAATTTGGGGGTTATTAGAAAAGTTCGCAAACAGTGATTTACTGAAATCTTCCTTGATTTAAGGAAAATCTATTGTGCATTGTGTGAAGAATGTTCAATGACCTACCGGTATGTCTAATTAAAAACCTATCTTTTGTTTATTACTAGCTGTATATTTTTAAGGATCAGCAGAAAGCACAAAATCTTATATATTTATCAGAAAATAGGTTAAGTTTATCTGACTAGCTTAATCGATTTCATAGAAATGACACACTCACAATATAACTTGTCCTTAAACTTTTCTAACAACACTCGTACATAGTAAATGTGTGTATGCATTTGGTAAGCATATGATAAAGCATGAGTACAGTACCTGGCCATAATACAGTACGCAAAATGGCGGCCGTAAAAAATAAACATGCATTTTCTTTCTCTATATCTCGGTAAATTGAAAGTAACAAGTTTTGACAGTCATGTGCATCCATACATAATCGTCATATCTGACGTCACGTAAAATGGGGGTTCCGTTCATCTATTCTTAGAATAGATTAGTACGTCATACAAAATGGCTCCGAGAGGAAAAGACCTGTCGACAGATATAAAAGCAGACGATCGTTTCTATGTTTAATAGTGGGTTAAGTAGCTGAAAAATCGCAGAACTTATAGGAATTAGTCCAAATACTGTGCAGAAGGTGTTGAAAAGAAATCAAGAAAGGGGTTCAGTGGAGAACAGAGGAAGATCGGGCAGGAGAAGATTGGTGAGTGAAAGGGGGGACCGTGTGTTAGAAAGATTGGTCAAGAAGAATCGGCGACAGACTTTGTCTGATTTAACCAGCAGTTTAAACGAATCTTTACCCCAGCAAGTTTCCAGCAGGACAGTTCGACGAAGGTTAAAGGAACAGTGTTACCAGCGATGCTGTGTTTCTAAGAAAATAACGATTTCTAAAAATAATCGCCAATAAATTTCCTGGTGCCGGACTAAATTGGCCTGGACAGTTGAACAAAACTGGTCACAAGTTATTTTCAGTGATGAAATGAAAGTTGTGTTAGGCAAGGACAGGAAAGAACATGTCTGGAGGAAACCCGGTGAACGATTTCAGCCAGCTTGTCTCGGTATGTACAGTAATCACTCCCCCCACTCGGGTATATCAGCCATGTTTTGGGGCTGTTTGTCTTACCATGGTGTCGGAACTTTAACAGAAGTTGAGGGAAATATTAATTCTGAGAAGTATTTCTCTGTTTTGGATGACAATTCATGGCCTCTTGTTGCTAAAGAATTTAGCGAAAGTCCGTGGATATTACAAGAAGATAACTGCCCCGTTCACCAATCTCGACAGACCGTCGCTTGGAAAGAAGAAAATAATGTTCCTACCCTTACTTGGCCAAGTCAATCTCCCGATATTAACATTATAGAAAATATATGGAGAACAATCAAAGTTCGACTAGAACACCGGTTACAGGACATTAAAAATCGGCAGGACTTAATTCGAGTCGTGAAAGAAATTTGGGTTTCGATCGATTCCGAGGCTATAAAAAAATTATACAAGTCGATCCCAAAGAGACTTAAGGCTGTCATAAATGCAAAGGGATATATTACGAAATATTAATAAGGTAAGACATATTCCACTTTATTCTTAGTGAAAAAATGACGAACGAAATCTCAGGAGTCAAAACATTTTATTGAAATGGCCGCCATTTTGCGTACTGTATTATGGCCAGGTATTGTATCTTTCATTGTCTAATTATGTAACCTCGACGTTCTCAAAACTTTCAAATTTGGTATATCATGCTCAATTTCATTTCCATATTTAGCATGTTAAAGGAATTTTTATTAACTCTTCAGCTACAACAGACAGGACAGAGATGGACTCTTTCAATATTGATCATTAAAATTCCATTGTAATTGGAATGGGGCTGAAAAGTGGGGTTCCGGGCTTGGGACGATACCAACCGCTCAGGTGGATTCCAGGGACAAGATGAACAAACTGTGTGATATTTTATATCTGTTATAATCACAGAAGTATAAAGAACATGCTGGAGATTGTTCAATGGCCGACTTGGCTCAGTGTATATATATATATATATTTATTAGTTATACAGCCGTTAAAGCATAGCGGTTGGTCTTTGATATTGCTCAATTATGTAATTATGACTATTAAATTAGAAGTACCCAATGTATCACATATTAATTAATAAGTTATATATATGAAAATATGTCAAATAAAATACCAAATAAAGAAAATAATGTAATTACTCCATAAATTACGTAACAGAAGAAGCATTACTTTGAGAATGTTTCAAAATGATCTCATTATAAGTAGCCTTGTCTTAATTATTCAACAAGTAAACCCTACGAGCATGGTATGTGACTGTGTTTAACTATCTTTATCGATGAAGTTAAAAAAAGACTTTCAGGAGCACACCATGCAAACGACTCAAACAAGTCATAATGCGCGGGACCAGTCCCGGCTGGGACGCGGGAGACCGTTACGAAGCAGAACTACAGGACGCAAACAATTCAGGAGGAGACCTTATGAACACTAATAGTGTTAAGACAATGTCTTAATCCTCTGAATCAGTCTACCCTGTAGTGATTTAATTGTTGCAATAACGCTTACAATTTAAAGTGATTGGAACTTTAGTTCACTCTAAAGGTACTACATGTAAGTGCTAAAACCTTTTTTTTTCACTATTGACACATAAGTAAAAATAAGTAATAACCAATATTACTTGTGTTCTCAATTTAAGACTAGAATATAACTTTATACTTGTATACCTTATTCGTATGCCTTTCAAAATTTTGGCATCAATATTCATAGGTCTCTTCATAAGAATGAATCGTATATAAAAGCACGTGGTATTCCTGGCTTCAGTTAAATCGTCCAAGGACAACCCGTTGCAGCATGTTTCCTCTAATACAACGAGCAGTCGTTTAATATATGGAATTTTTAGACTTGCACTCTCCACGAAGTTTTTAACTTTGACTTCCCTTTTAAAATGGTAGGTTGTTTTAATAGACGGGAAAAATTAGAAAAAATGCTAACAGATCTCAAAACTCTTGACTTCAGATAAAAAATGCGTACAAAACATATGAGAGTCGCTCGCAACATCAATAGTCACGAATACTCTGCACTTTCCAAAGGCTTAAAATACATACCAACTCCACAAAATAAGTATCAAAAAAGTTATTTTGAATGACTTTGCAAACTCAGATGCAAGTATCACTATGATAAGGGAGAAAACTCCCCTATACATCCTTTCAGAAAACCTTCGGGTCACAAACCCCCACTGGCTTGTAATACTGTAGAAAAATACATAAACAAAACGAAATTAGAACTATAATCTATTCCATTCAGGAAAATACACAACTGAACTAATTCTCGGAGACAAAATAAAAATATTGTTATCAATAAAGAAGAAAAAAGCAACAAAATTGTAATTATGGACAAAGACATTTATCTGAGGGGCATTGCGCCAACTGCGATCCAAACAAGAAGGGCGTGGTATATTTATACCCCCACTCCAAAGGAGAGGGGGGTATTATTAGTTACATAGTCTTTTAGTGACAGGGTATGGGATGATACCTGGTTAGTAAATTTCATACCTGGCGAGGCGGAGCCGAGTCAGGTATGAAATTTACTAACCAGGTATCATCCCATACCCTGCCACTAAATGACTATGTAACGAATTTACCCCACCGATGAAACATTTACGTTTTATCTGTAGTTTATAAATGGTTTTCTCTGCTAAATGCTTCATCGCGCTTACACTGTGCCTATTATGACGTCACGTTTGTGTTTGTGACGTAATACATCGACCGGGTATAGATTTCTACTGACCGGGTATGGATTTACAACTGACCGGGTATAAGTAATCCACCTCCTTCACGTGACAGACTTTAACCAATCGTAAGCCAGGATTTCACGAAAAAATCAACAGAGGTGGGGTAAACTGTTTTACCCTTGTGTGTCTGTCCGTCTGTCTGTCTGTGTGTCCGTCCGAAACAAATTTTCGTCGCAGTTTTCTCAGCAACTACTCATCGTAGATGCTTGAAATTTTAACACAATCTTCTCTGACACATGCCATATGGTAGGATACATTTTAATTCAAATCCCACGTCAACTTCCTGTTTGTCTTTGCGTCTGTCCATTTCATACACAGCAAATTTTTGTCGCAGTTTTCTCAGCAACTACTCATCATAGATCTTTGAAATTTTAACACAATCTTCTCTAAGGAATGCCATATGGTGGAATACATTTTCGTTCAAATCCGATGTCAACTTCCTGTTTGTCTGTGCGTCTGTCCATTACATACATAACAAATTTTTGTCACAGTTATCTAAGCAACTACTCATTATAGATGCTTGAAATTTTAACACGATCTTCTCTGAGGCATGCCATATGGTGGGATATATTTTCGGTCATCTCGGATATCAATATCCGTGTTTGCCTGTGCGTCTGTCCGTTTCATACATTACAAATCTTTGTTGCAGTTTTCTCATTAGCTATTTATAGCAAATGCTTGAAATTTTATTACACTCTTTGTTGAGGTATGCCATATGGTGGTATTTATTTTGATATGAATCTGATCTCAACTTCATATTTTTCTGTGCATCTGCCTGTAATTGAACTTGTGTATTTTAACATGATAGTGCTTATTTACATCAGAGCGGGGGTATTACTAGTGAGCATTGGATCACAGATTTCTTGTTGTGTTATAGATGTTTACAGTGTTTTTAATTTTTTTTTAAAAGGGATGGACTTTGACGACTTTATTCTACATTTACTCGTCGATGACCATGAAATGGAAATTTAAAAAGACACCCGTCTTCAGGCCCTTTGCTACATGTGGTCCTTCATCTTCACAATCGGTAGATTCTGCAAAGAATGAAGAGTTGACGGATGTCCCCCAGCGCTCACGTTCAGTTCTAAGGATGAAAAAGCATCTGTCGGAGATTGTTTCTTATGCCTATGCAGTCGCCGAGCGCAATGTCTCCTGCCGTAGACTACAGGATATGAAGATGCATCTTCTAAGAGTCCATAGAACCAACAAGGAATTTGTAGAAAGTCTACTTGTGTGCCAAGTTATATTGAAATCGGACCAAAACTGTAGGAGGAGTAGCATTTTGAGTGTTTTTCACGATGCACAATTTTATGAATCTTAGTGTTGTCTTCTTGTGTGCGAAGTTATATTAAATTCAAACCAAAACTGCAGGAGGAGTAGCATTTTGAAAAATTGTTTACAGATAGACGGACAGACAGACGGACGGAAGACGGACACCTTACTATCGCATAAGTTTTCTGGTCTCTGACCAGTACAGCTAAAAAAGATAGGAATACTGATTTGAATTCGTGATTACTATGTCTAAACCTGAGTTAGGAAAGTACCTACCTTTTGATGGCAACGACCTTGGTAATTTAATTGGAGCAGGAAAAAAAAATAAAAGAGGGATCTTAAGATAAAACAATAATAATCAATCAATCAATCTTCATACTTACTTTTAATAGCATAATCAATGTGACATTGAATTAAAGCGATACACCTCCCAAATCTTTAACACAATTTTTACACTCAATTGTGATACTATCACATACATCAGTCCAAATGAACTGCTTCCACAATGGCGAAAGCTCTGCAGTACAAATTATTGCATTGGTCGTAAATTTTTAGTGTGTGATGACGTTTATAGGAACCAACTGACAACGGAAAAATGTCTCTAGTGCGAACAGATCATTTTGAAACACAAGGGTTTTCAAATGTTTGCGGTTTGTGTGTTGTTATACGCCCGTCTTAAGACGGGACGTATTATGTTATAGGCTTCGTGTCCGTCCGTCCGTCCGTCCGTCCGTCTGTCCGTCTGTCCATTCCTGTCCGGCTCATAACTTCAATACTAATAGGCCTAGGATTATCAAACTTTATCAACTGATACTTCTTGGGTAGACGGTGTGTCGCGCACAAAAAGTAGGTCGCTCTGACCTTTAATTAAGATGCTATGGCCAAATATGGAAAAATCCTGTCCGGCTCATAACTAGTAAACTATTAGACCTAGAACTATCAAACTTGGCAAATGTATACATCTTGGGTAGAAGGTGTGTCGCGACCTATTTAAAGGTCACTGTGACCTTTAATTTAAGTGAAATTTTTTTAAAAACTAAGTCTTTTAAATTTTGAATTTCATAATCCTAAAAAATGCAAAATTTTAGTTGTATCCTTATTAAAAAAGTGTTAAATCAAGAAAATACTTATTTTTTTCAGCATATACTTGACAGCAATCTATTACAGATATTATGTATGTTAAGAGAAATCCCATGTCTACCATGAGTTTAATTATCAAGCACTGGTCAAGAGTTTTGATAACAGAAAATTGCATGTCAAATTAGAGAGAAATTAATGAGTTTAGTGTGAGGAGCAAACTGGAGACCATCGGTGTTATCTACGTCCCTTTGGGAATTGGGCAGATGGGTAAGCCTGTTGGATTAAAAATAGCTCTTGTTGGCTAGCCTAAGTTTTAAAATGATTTTGATGAAAAGTAATTAACACTAATTTGATATTGCATTATAAACTAATCTAATATTATATAATATTATTAATTTAAAAAACTAATTTCATAGGGGTGGAATCAGCATGTCCATTTTCCATAGAAATTGCATATTTAAACCTTTCTGACATTAAATGTAAAAAAAAAAATCATTGAGTATTTTATATGTTTTAAAAATATTTTATGGTAGATAGTGCAGATTCATTCATCTATAGTAATGAGAAGACAAGCATCCAGTCAAAGATTAATTAATGAGTTCAATTTAGGAAGGCTAGCTAGCATCTTCTTATCTGTATCCTTTGAGAATTAGACAGAAGAACTGCTGGTCAGTTTAAATAGCATATGTCATTTGATGGCCTAGCCTTTTATTTTTAAAATTAATTTGGTTTAAATTAAGTTGTTAAGACTAATTTGATATTGTTTAATATGATGAGCATTTGACAATTAAGGTCTAATACAACCAGTATAGAAATCTATCAATGATGTAATTTGTTATAATTAATGCCTACACCACAGGGGATATCGATGGATAAACAAATATTTTAAGGAATAGAAAAAATCATGGAAATTTTAGAATCAAGGTTTACATGATTTTCTTGCACTCTAAACTGTTTAAGTTAATTGTAATTTTTTGACGGGCGTATCATGCTGTGGCGTGGCACTTTATTACCAATGTAATACAAGATTTGTCAGTTTTTTTTTCCTCATGGATGATTTAAACAGAATGACTGACACACTATGGAAAAACGTGTTACTCAAAACCTCTTACGGCGTTATTCAAAGTGAAAAGCCTATGCGAGAAGAGAAAGGTTCTACAGTGTTGACGTCCTTCAACCAGTTTTGGGAAGTAAAGGGTTCAAAAAGATCGCATTGAACCCACAAAGCATTCATGGACTCACATCAACCGATGTTGGACAAGTTGTTGCAAATACATTGAAAAATTCGTAGGGGACGTTAGAAATATAATCAAACCCTTTGACAAACAACAATGGATATTAATTAAGGGAATTATTGGGGAGGGGGTTATTCTAAGAAATCACAGCCAAGATACTTTCTTGTTATTTTGTTATCAAAATTGTCCATGACCAGTGCTTGATAATTATACCTCTTGGAAATATTTTTTTTTAATTCAACATTTTTTTAAATAGGGATACAGCGACACTCTTAAATTTTTTGGATTGTGTAATTCAAAAGTAAAAGACGGGTTTCTTTTTAAAATTTAAATTAAATCAAAGGTCACAGTGACTTTAAAATAGGTCGTGACACACCTTCTACCCAAGATGCAAAAACTGTTTGAAGAATGTCAGTCCAATAGTTGTCTAGTTGTGAGCCAAAGAAAATTATAAAATACTAAAGAAAAGAAAAACTGTAAAATGCAGAATAATTCTCCAATCATGCTGAAAATACCAGGTGCACACCTTCATATGATGAGTAATAAGTGTACAAAATTTCAGACAACCATCCAATAGTTTCTGAGAAATGGTAATGACAAAATCTGGTCTACAGACGGACGGACAGACAGACGGACAAGCTGATTCCAATATACCCCCTAATCTTTGCTGGGGTATAATAAATGATACATGTATCACCTTATCAGACTTTGATTAGTGATATCACCTATTCAAAAAAGGGATATCACCTATGGAATAAATGATATCACCTTCATATGTATTAAGTTATAACTTGATATAGATCCTGTAGAAATTGTGAAAGAACAGACAAAACAAGATGTTCCAAATGGATGCAGAGGGAACTGGACAGGTAAATAATAGTCTTCCTGTTTTTGATTTTCAATCTCTTCGGAGTGGGGAAACAAGCTGTATGCGTGGAATGTTGCAAAGAGGATATATCAATTCTTAGTTGGAAGGAAACAAAATAAGTCTCTAAACATAGGAGGTATTCAAATTTATGTTCATTATATTATTCCTTTTCTCTTTCTTTCTTCGCCGAAATATGGCTGAAACACTTCCGTTTCGGCGTTAAACTATAATAACCAATCATAATCTTTTATAGAGAAATTTCTTTCTGAGTAATAAAAATATCTGCTGTTACAAAGACGCCCTGAGGGCATTTTCATCCATTGATTTTCTTTGACAGAAATTCAACGCCATTTTTAATCACGAAAGATCGCCTGGCAGGTATTTAAAGCAGAATTTCACTTCACAAAATCCTGGGAAATTTCGAAAGTTTTGCAAAACTATGGCTGACTCGAAAAAAAGCGAATACAATTTCAAAGAGAGAAAGAGAGCTACCGAAGGCAGAATTTATACACATCATTAGTTAAATGGGTGACATAGGATGCAAAACACTGAAAGAAGAACTTTTTCACACCATTTCCAAAAGAATTTCAGAGTGCATGTGCTAAAGTAATATCAATCAATTTAGTTGAGAATATAACAAACTTTGTCGGCCTTTCTTTAAAAATGGAAGACCTGGGAAATTGACCAATGGAAAGAACCTGTGAAGCTCTACTCGATTTCAAAGAGGATCAAGGTATCTATGTAGATAAACTGGAGGAATTTATTACTAAGGATGTGGATGATATAACGAACAATCAACCAAAAAACTCAGTTGTCCATGAGGTTATCGAAACTAACAATGCCCGGGTTTGATGGATTTGAGACCTCTGATGAAGAAAATGATATCAAGTAGTTCAAGTCATTGTCTTCCCAGCAGAAAAACATTCTGAAATCTATGATCCCACAATGTGTAGACATCATAGTAAAGAATCTGAGAGATAGCTTGAAAGAAAGTGGGTCAACTGAAAAAAAAATTCACGTGTTACAGCCTCTTCATATTACCTTAAATCACAAAAAAAGGAGAGTTAGCAAAATGTAGGAATAAAAGTTTAGCTGTTTAGCTAAAGATTTAGCTGTTCAAGGAATCAAGGCATACTCTGGATTTACATATAGTCATGTATATGTAGATCTTCTAGCGCTTTTCTCATTTGACAAACCATCTTATGTCGATCTAAATGACTTTGATTTCAAATAGTTGTGTACATATTTTAAGATGTGATTTTCTTTTTAAAATTACAATGAACTTGAATGCTATTAAACGGTATTTTCTTTCTTCATCCCATCACCAGAAGTTACTCTGTTCTTTGGTTGTTATCTGAATCTTAAAAGCTTGAGTCATGTCTCTCTTAAGTGAGCGAGAAAATTCTTTAAACTCATGATTAGTATGATAATTGCACATCTACGCAATTATCTTAACTGCCACATCGTGATTCGAAAACAAAGATGTCTCAAATGAAATTAATTCTCCTTATTTTTACATTAAGGTCTATTTCTTTATTTAAAGCACATTGAATTTATTTGAATTTTCATAATGAATAACTTAATACATGTACACATCAAAATATTTATTGACAATTGTTATGCCCAATTTCGAAGAGGGGAGGGCATATTGCTTTGCTGCTATCTGACGGTTCATATATTTTTTTCACAAAATGTGCCTCACTGAAATGAAATTTGGTATAGGCCTACAGATATATCAGATGACTATAAAGGTTAAGTCCTGTCACAGGTACTTGTGGACAGGACCCCCCTCCCGCCGTTATTCAACCCCGGGATTTATTGGACATTTTTCTCAAAAATTATATTTATTATACTCATTCATCATGTGTACAATATGAAAAAATCGTCCAAACTCCAAAACAATCGCTCCACAAAAAAATACCCCACTATACATTATAAGGGAGAAAGGTATGCCACTCCGGTTTCAAATTTCCCTGAGTAAAAGCAACGGAAGTGCATAAGAATCCTTACAAACAAAGATACATTGCAAGTTCCAGTAAATGTTCAACCAAGCCTCTTTCGTTACTTCTCACTAAAATATTGACAGTAGTGAAAGAGTACTGTACAACTATATATTCAAGAAGTGGTGTAAATCAGATGTGGATACTTAAAAATTCTAAAGAACTTTTGGACAATTTGAAATCACAAGACTTTACAAAAATCTACAGCATAAAAACTTACGACTTTTCAACTTTATACACAACAATTCCCCACGACAAATTAAAATCCAGGCTTTTTGATATAATTGACAGCTGCTTCTTCAACAAAATTGGAACTCGTAAGTTTACTTACCTCGTCATTGGTCATTTGAAAAATTATTTTGTTAAAACAGATTTTGATAGCACACATAAGTACACTGAAGTTGACATCAAGAAGATGCTTGAGTTTCTTATTGACAATATCTATGTGGTTTTTGGAGACCAGGTATTCAAACAATCTATTGGAATTCCCATAGGTACAAATTGCGATCCGTTATTAGCAGACTTATTTTTATATTGATATGAAGAAGAATTTATGCAAAATCTTTTACGTGAAAAGAAGAAAACACTTGCTGTGGCCTTCAACTCGACATTTAGATACATCGAAGACGTATTATCAATTAATAATGATAATTTCTATTCCTACGTCGACACGATATATCCTGGTGAGCTTGAGATAAAAGATACCATAGAGTCCGACACCTCTGCTTCATACTTGGATATTTTACTTAAAAAAGACACTAATGGTAATCTAACAACCAAGATATATGATAAACGTGATGACTTTAACTTTTCTATCGTCAACTTCCCTTACCTATGCAGCAATATACCTTCATCACCTGCATACGGAGTATTTATATCTCAGTTGATTCGATACGCAAGAGCATGCTCTTCGTATGAACAAATTCTTAAACGAGGTAAATTATTGACAAGCAAGTTGATGAAACAAGAATATCAACAGTCTCGTTTAAAGTCATCATTTCGTAAGTTCCATGGTCGATACAATGACCTTGTCAGCAAATACAATTTATTATTGAATGAAATGCTGACTGACGTTTTTCATATCAATTGTTAGTCCATTATTTATACACGGAATTGACTACGGATTTTTTCCGTTATTTCCTGATTATGACAACGAGCACACGGCGGGTGTGACCGGTTGGCAGGGGATGCTCACTCCTCCATGGTACCTGATCCCACCTCTGATGTTTAAGAGGTCCGTGTTTGCTCTGCTCTTATTTTGTATATTTGTTTAATGGACGTTGAGATTGAATACTGTTCGTTATTTCCATATCCTTCTCCTTATGATAAAACCCGAGAGAGATTATTACGTCACACAAAACTCTCTCGGACGTTATCTTAATAAGTAAAACATTTTCTATGCACTTCCGTTGCGATAACCAAGGGAAATTTCAGCTTGCTGACAGGAAAACTGTTTAAGGAGATAATCAGATATTGTGGGATTTTTACGAGATTACGAGTTAATCTGATAGCATGCACTAGGACAGAAATATATGCAGAGACGATGTGAATCGACATTTTAGGTTGAAATAAAATAAATACTTGTTAGCTCTACTGGTCAGAGACCAGAAGAGCTTATGCGATGGTAATGCGTCCGGCGTCCGTCCGTCTGTCCGTCTGTCTGTCCGTCTGTCTGTAAACAATTTTTCAAAATGCTACTCCTCCTACAGTTTTGGTCTAATTTCAATATAACTTGGCACACAAGTAGACTACACTAAGATACATAATTCTGTGTATCGGTTTTTGATTTCGATGAACGGTGTTGCCGTGGTTACTAAAAATAGAAATTTCTGTGAAATTCTTTCAAAATGCTACTCCTCCTACAGTTTTGGTCTAATTTCAATATAACTTGGCACACAAGTAGACTACACTAAGATACATAATTCTGTGTATCGGTTTTTGATTTCGATGAACGGTGTTGCCGTGGTTACTAAAAATAGAAATTTCTGTGAAATTCTTTCAAAATGCTACTCCTCCTACAGTTTTGGTCTAATTTCAATATAACTTGGCACACAAGTAGACTACACTAAGATACATAATTCTGTGTATCGGTTTTTGATTTCGATGAACGATGTTGCCGTGGTTACTAAAAATAGAAATTTCTGTGAAATTCTTTCAAAATGCTACTCCTCCTACAGTTTTGGTCTGATTTCAGTATAACTTGGCACACAAGTAGACTACACTAAGATACATAATTCTGTGTATCAGTTTTTGATTTCGATGAACGGTGTTGCCGTGGTTACTAAAAATAGAAATTTCTGTGAAATTCTTTCAAAATGCTACTCCTCCTACAGTTTTGGTCTGATTTCAGTATAACTTGGCACACAAGTAGACTACACAAAGATTCATAATTCTGTGTATCGGTTTTTGATTTCGATGAACGTTGTTGCCTTGGTTACTAAAAATAGAAATTTCTGTGAAATTCTTTCAAAATGCTACTTCTCCTACAGTTCTGGTCTGATTTCAGTATAACTTGGCACACAAGTAGAATACACTAAGTTACATAATTCTGTGTATCGGTTTTTGATTTCGATGAACGTTGTTGCCTTGGTTACTAAAAATAGAAATTTCTGCAAAATTCATTTAAAATGCTACTCCCCCTACAGTTTTGGTCTGATTTCAATATAACTTGGCACACAAGAAGACTACACTTAGATACATAATTCTGTTTATCGGTTTTAGATTTCAATTAACAGTGTTGTCGTGGATACTAAAAATAGAAATTTCAGTAAAATACTTTCAAAACGCTACTCCTCCTACAGTTTTGGTTTGATTTCAATATAACTTGGCAAACAAGTAAATTTTACTAAGATACACAATTCTGTGTATCGGTTTTTTATTCCAATGAACAGTGTTGCCATGGTTACTAAAAATATAAATTTCTGTGAAATACTTTTTAAATGCTAACTCTTCCTACAGTTTTGGTCTGATTCAATCTTATTTGGCATATAAGTAGATTACACTAAGAAGCACAATTTTCTTGAAGGATGTTGCCATGGTTATTAAATAAAAAATTTCTGTTACTGTAAATACTTACAATATGCTACTCCTGCTGCACTTTCATTTAGATCAGATTTGAAAAAAACTTGGTACTAAATTGTTTAAAAAACAAATTTAAATATTGTGCACACGTTATCTGTGCATATTATGTCTGTATTTAATCGTTAAAATTACGTTAGATGTACCCTGTCTCTCTGACAAATCAATTTTTATCGGGTTCGATGTTCATGAAAATTCTACATACAGGCGCCATATTGGACAACGTGCAGAAACGACAGAGAATTTGATTAAACTCGTTTTGTAGTTTGTGGGGTTTTAAAGCTCTTAATTACGTTTACTTTTACTTAAAAGGTATTACCGGTAATTGTTTGATTTATTGTCTTTGAATGCTTATATATATATATATATATATGAAATTGGTGTATGAAATTATAAATTCAGATCAAGTGGAACGGTAACTATTAGACTTCCACTGTGGCGATTTGTAGAAGATTTTACTGTACTCTTTTTCCAGTGTGCGGGATTTTAAATGACGATAAGCTGAAAACCGTGTAACGGATTATAAATCGAACGGTATCTGTGAAAACGGCACTTTTTATATGTTGTAGAAACGGCAATAAAAACGACTTTCACATTCCTAATCTTGAGTTATCTCCCGTTCGGCCGTTGTCGGCGTAACGCTCATTTTTTCCCACTTTACCCTTTGTTAGTTGGCTGTTAATATCTTTAATCTTCAAACGTTATCGGACAATTTCGATCTATACATGTTTTTCCAGAGTATGGGGCAACATGAAGAACGTAATGAACATATTCATACAGATTTTATTTTTAAGATACTGACCAATAAAGTTGGTATGGTTATAGATGGAAAACAGTGTCTTACACCAGTTGACCCCACAAAAGGAATAACTTTTGCAAATGTGAAAGTTGTGTGTATACTATTTGCAAAAGGCTTTTTACTACACAGTTTAGTTTTATGAAGAGGAGAGTCCGGCCTCTAAAACTGGTCGCCCCAGGCGTCGGGCAATGGTAAATGCACATCCCTGTGTTTTGTGTTAGCTTGATGAAGTAAAATATATTATTATACTTTCATGTTAAATACTAAAATCTGATTGGATTAGACGCAGGTAACAATCCATTCGATTACCCTGAGCCTTAGCAACACACGTGACAACGGGTAACACAACGATAATGCCACATGCGTGGAAATTATGCGCGTACGGTTCACCGTAGAATTCTCAAAACGTCAGTTGCGCATTTGAAAGAACCAGAATTAACTTGACGTCAATAAAAGCTTGCGTCCAATATAGCTTACTTGAAAACAACAAACGACAGACGATACATGCTTGCGAGTGTAGGAAACATGCTTGCGAGCCAGAAATAACGAAACTTTATATGATAAATGACTCGAATTCGAGTATCAAACAAACAATAAGGAGATTAGTGAACCGGTGAGTGTGAAAGCTTTCTATACATGAACGTAAAGACGATCGACGGTTTTTTTTTTGCTGACGTCCTAAATCAGTAAGACATTCAGTATAATAAAATAAATGGTGCCTGTTTTGTAGGGTAACATTTGAAATTGACACCCCACGGAAAACCATTGTCAACCTTTGCTGATGCGTCGGTTGACAATGGTTTTCCTTGGGGTGTCAATTTCAAATGTTACCCTACAAAACAGGCACCATTTATATAGTGGTTTCCTATGTAAAACCAATGTAAAACGTTTCTTGTGAAATCAATTACATTTACTCCTTAACGAACACAAATAATATCATGAAAATTCATCAACATTTTATAAAGAATGAATATAACACTTATGCAAAATTTCTAATTGCTATGATAATAAGTCAAGTTTGGTGAAATAATCAACATGCATATGTCCATTGACCCGGAGCAGCATCGCTATGTCATTTAAAGTCACTTCAGCCTGAGATTGTTTGCATGTAAAACGACCGGAAAGTGTATAAAACTTTTCCTTCTTTGTTATTTATTACATAAAACATTACAAAAATCAAACAAATCTCTTTTCTTAAAATATTCTTTAAAAATGTATGCTCTTGTTACCCCAGTGTAAAATTATCATTTGTGGGAAAATGTGACTTAGAATCATGCAGTGCAGATTTATGCAACATGGATCAACAATATTAATACAGTACGTAATAACTGCACGATGGTTGTCTGGAGCTTTTGATTTTACTCTGGGTGAATTAATTGTTAAAAAATAAAAATTTTAAGTAAGCTGGCTGCTCCACCCTTGACGTCAAAATCAAATTTTGCGTTCTTAGCAGGTTTCTCTACCACGGTTCATTTTTTATGATCTGCGTATTCCTGATCAAATTTCTAACAAAGTTGCACATAATGAATTTGAAATAAAGCTGAAAAATTGTACAAATAAGCTGAATTATTTTCACTCTTATTATGGGTTCACGAAGAGTTTGAACTTTGGTGATACATATTTTCAATATCTAATTTTGTGAAAGCTCTGGCTACCCCTACTATTGACGCATTTATATACCATTGTACAGGAAATAGTGTATTTCAAATGTATATGCAAATTTTCACCGAAAGACGTTCATTAGAAAGCAGAATATACACATGTCTCAATGATTTTCAAACAGCCCTTGTATATGAAGGAAAAATTTAAGACATTTTTCTAGGTTGTTAATATAATTCAAATTTATTAGCTTGATGTTTTGAACTGTGTAAAGTATAGATCCAAGTCATATAAATTAAAATTATCTGTCCGTTTTTTTTATGCACCCGAATTTTTTTGGGGCGAATATTGTTTTTGTCCTGTCTGTTTGTCTGTTGTCAACTTTAACCTTAGCCAAAACTTTTGAACCGTAAGAGATGGAGACTTCATATTTGGTATGCATACTCCTCTAAAAAAGTTCTTTCAAATGACATCAAGGTCAATGACCTTGTGACCTTGAATGTGACCTATATGCAAAAAATAGGTTTTTCAACTGTTTGTCATAACTTTTGAACCATAAGAGATAGAGACTTCATATTTGGTATGCATACTCCTCTAATAAAGTTGTTTCAAATGACATCAAGGTCAATGACCTTGTGACCTTGAATGTGACCTATATGCTAAAAATAGGTTTTTCAACTGTTTGTCATAACTTTTGAACAATAAGAGATAGAGACTTCATATTTGGTATGCATACTCCTCTAATAAAGTTCCTTCAAATGACATCAAGGTCAATGACCTTGTGACCTTGACTGTGACCTTTATACTAAAAATAGTTTTTTCCACTTTTTGCCATAACTTTTGAACCATAGGAGATAGGGACTTCATATTTAGTATGCATACCCCACTAATTAAGTTCTTACAAACAACACCAAGTTCAATGATCTTGTGACCTTGACTGTGACCTATATACTAAAAATAGCTTTTTCGAACTTTGTTGACGCCGGGTGCATAGTGTTTCACAAACACATCTTGTTTTCTTTGGTTACATTTTCAACACAAAGAAATTAAGTTTATTATGGTATCATAAAAATGCATTTAACTATTAGAATAAAATTACATAACAACTTCAAGTACGTGCTGCTAAGTGTTGGCATAGTTAAAGCATTTGATCAGCAAATTTGTATTTTATACAAGGTAGTAAATTTCCTGTACAGAATCTTGACCCATGTTGCTATCAGAGTTTTGTATTACCGATATGTGATTTTAAGTTCGATTTTGTATACGCATGTATTTGTAAATTATGGCATAGACTGAAGTTATAGAGTTTTCAATATTGAAAAAAATTTAAAAGTAACACATATGTAAGGCACATAATGACCAGCTGATTATTTATAAGGTGTATAACTACAGTTGATAAATACACTGTATATACAATTATTGTACACATTGTCACCTTACTTTGAAATGATGCACCTGAAATATGTAAAAGGACCACTCTGCTATATAATGGATCATTGGGACGTTGAGCAATATACATTCAATCAAGTCAAATTATGACATCAAGTCAAAGGGTAGAATGGTACCACAATAGGACATCAGAATTTAAATTTGATTAATTATCCCCCCCCCCAAACTTCGTTTGGGGGGGTATATAGGAATCACCTTGTCTGTCTGTCCGTCTGTGCAAATGTGTCCCGTCCATATCTTTCTTACCGAGGGACATTAAAATCCACTACTATACACAAAGATTGCCCATGACCTAAGGGTGTATTATGACCTTGACCCAAGGTCATTTGGGGAACTTCAAGGTCACTGGAAGAAAAATTTCATAATTCGTGTCCGGTCCACATCTTTCTTATGGATAAACTTGGTAGGTTCTCATTTCATGCAAAGATTGCCCATGACCCAAGGGTGTGTCTTGACCTTGACTCAAGGTCATTTAGGAACTTCAAGGTCACTGGAAGAAAAATTTCATTACTCGTGTCCGGTCCGTATCTTTCTTATGGATAAACTTGGTAGGTTCTCATTTCACTCAAAGATTGTCCATGACCTAAGGGTGTGTCATTACCTTGACCCAAGGTCATTTATGGAAGTTCTAGGTCACTGGAAGAAAATTTCATAATTCATTTCCGGTCCATATCCTTCTTATTGATAAACTTGGTAGGTTCTCATTTCACACAAAGATTGCCCATGACCCAAGGGTGTTTCATGACCTTGACCCAAGGTCATTTGGGGAAGTCCAAGGTCACTGTAAGAAAAATTTCATAATTCATGTGTGATATCTATCTTTATTATGGATAAAACCCAGCGGGGGGTATTTTGTCCCTTTTGGACAGTTCTAGTTATAATTTATATACAGTCAGGGAAAAGCCATAAAAATGATAAATCTCAAGAACAGCAAGGCCATGATTAGTCATGTTTATTAATATGCAAGAATCTTAGTACATGGATACACCTATATGTATATTAATACATTTGTGGTATCTTTCCATTATATAAACATACAGAGAGAAAATATCTTCAATACTGTATGAAGTTTGTCGAAGGGCAAAGGTCAATACAAGTTTTTAGCTCACCTGGCTCAAGTGAGCTTTTCTGATCACATTTTGTCTGGCGTCCAGCTGTCTGTAACTTTTCACATTTTCGACTTCTTCTCAAAAAGCGCTGGACAAATTTCAACCAAATTTATCACAAAGTATTCTTGTGTGAAGGGAATTCAAGTTTGTTCAAATGAAGGGCCACACCCCATTTCAATGGGAGATAATTGAAAATTACAGAAAAATTTATGGCATCTTTGAAAAAACCACTTGGCCAGGAAATATGAAACTTACATTGAAGTATTCTTTGGTAGTGTAGATTCAGGTTTCTTCAAATCATGACCCCCCGTGGGTAGGGTGGGGCCACAATAGACGATCAAAGTTTTGCATAGGAATATATAGGAAAAATCCTTAAAAATCTTCTTGAGAACAGCAAAGCCATGATTGGTCATATTTATATGGAAGTATCCTCAGGTAGTGAATATTCAGGTTTGTTTAAATCATGACCCCGGGGGTAGGGTGGGGCCAAAATGGACGATCAACAATTTATATCAGAATATAAAGGAAAAATCGTTTAAAACTCTTTCTTGAGAACAGCAAAGCCATGATTGATCATATTTATATAGAAGTATCCTCAGGTAGTGTAGATTCAAGTTTGTTCAAAGCATGACCCTCAGGGATGGGGGGGGGGACACAATGGACAGTGTTGTGTCAACTACTCTCAGTACCAAATCTAATAGTACATTTTTGGTACATCACTCAAAGTGTGGGAGGGTGGAGAGGGGCAACCAGGCTTTCTATTCACATTTCCTATAATAAGGTAGTAAGGTACGGGAAAAAAGTGGGGGGGACCTTGGCCCCCCTGTTGCTACGCCCCTGCAAGTTTGTTCAAATCATAACCCTCCCCCCCCCCCCCCTCTTTTAGGATCGAGATCACTTAAAAATTTACTGAATTGATAGCCATAGTGCTCAGGTGAACGATGTGGCCTACGGGCCTCTTGTGTTGTCGTTCACATTTGTTTATAAATTTCTTAGATGCCAAGAAAGGGAAAAGCATCCCAAAGATCCAGAGATAAAGTTCATCGCAGATGGGTAGCAGAGACTCCCTCAAAGGACGGTAAGGATTCTGTTTCAGGTGCAGATCCTTTAAATGCCTTGAAGTTGGTACCTCTTCAAGGAAGTCTGCCTATCCCTGAGAGGGGTAACATAGCTATGTCTGACTCGCCAGTGTGCGTTTGTACACCAGAGAGTGTACCTTCACCAGTGTGTGAAGCAGGGCAGGCGCCACTAACTGACTCGCCGCGATGCGTTTGTACACCAGCGAGTGTACCATCACTGTCAGAAGTGGGTGATGCAGTTAGTAGGACAAATCAGAAAAGGTGCAAGATTCAAAATGAGGAAAATATACAAAACAAAAATGAGAAAGAAATACATGAGAACAATATAGAAAAATTGAAGAACAAAACTGAGAAAGAATTACATGAGAACAATATAGAAGAACTGAAGAACAAAACTGAGAAAGAAATTCATGAGAACAATATAGAAAAACTGAAGAACAAAAATCAGATAGATATATATGAGAACCATATAGAAACATTGAAGAACAAAATGGAGGATATGTCTGAGAACAGAATGGAACAGAAATTTCAAAATAACAGAAGCCAGGAATCATGCCAACAGGAAAGAAATATTCAATTAGAGAATGGGAAAGAAAAGAGAAATAAGGTACAATTTGGTATGAGTATTGGCACTGGAATATTTTCATCTCTGCAAGGAAACTTTCATCAAGGTTGTACTGAAGTATTTGGAATTACAAGTGGTAAACAATGTGTGGCTAATGCATTATCAAGCATAATTTTTTCAAGGGTAAAAAATCAAAATGCTTGGTTGTCATCAGACATTGACAAGATTTTGACAACTGGAAATGAACTTTATGGTTATCTGCAAGCAAGTTCAACTGTGCAGAATGAATATTTATTGATAGATGAATTACCAAATGAGATAGAAGTTTATGACAAATGCTTTTCTGTGCAAACTTTTGAATCGCAAGTTGGTTTAATTGGTTATGATGAAAGATTAAGAGATGATGTCGAAATGTTTGGTATGTCCATTTTAGAGGCATTGCAAAGGTCATTTGAAATGGCAGAATGTTCATTTGTTTGCTTTGGTGGAAACACTTTTTCTGTGATGAAAGTTGGAAAACAATACTTTCTTTTTGATTCCCATGCACGAGATCAGAGTGGATTACTTGATGCTAATGGAAAAAGTACATTGATTGGAGTAGAGACACTGGAAGGTGTGGCACAACATTGTTTGCAGTTGGCATTATCTCTCTCTGTTAACCAGAATTCTCAATTTGAAATAACGCCAGTAAATATCATTGAATTAGGTACTGATGACATACACATAGTAGAGGAAAGTTCATCTGATAGAGCAGCAGAAATTGAAAAAGGTGATGTCCTTCTAGATAGATATTTTGATGATCAAGAATGTAGACTGAAAAATATGGTCAAAAGAAAGGAAAAGGAAGGAAAAATCAGATATTCCAGAAATGAGTACATTAGAAATTACATGAAAAATTGGAGGAAAAATGAACATGCTAGAAATATTGAGAAAGTAAGAGACAAATTGGCAAAGCAAGAAAAAAGATTAGACAATACAAAAAGAACCATTGAGAAAGAAAGGGACAAAACAGCAAGACAAGCCAAAAGGTTAGACAAAGAGTCAAGAAACATTGAGAGAGGAAGAGAAAGAGCAACAAAACAGTTAAAACGATTAGACAAAGAAATGAGATGCACTGAGAAAGAAAGGGACAAAAATGCAAGAAAAGCCAAACGGTTAGACAAAGAGTCAAGAAACATTGAGAAAGAAAGGGACAAAATAGCAAGGCAAGCAAAACGGCTAGACAAAGAGTCAAGAAACATTGAGAAAGGGAGGGAAAGAGCAACAAAACAGGTTAAACGATTAGACAAAGAAATGAGATGCATTGAGAAAGAAAAGGACAAAATCACAAAGAAAAGAAAGAGAAATGACCCAATATTTAGACTTTCTGAGAAAGAAAGAGAGAGAAATGCTAAGCAAAAACAAAGAGCAAATATAGACATAATGAATAATGAACATGACTGAGATGTCAGAAGAAAAAGGAAGTGTAGGGAAGATTCTGCATTTCTTGAAATGGAACGCATAAGAAAATCTGTGAAGAGAAACAATATTGACTATCGTGAGAATGAACAGTCTAGAGAAAAGAGTGCTAAAGCCCAAAAAAGAAAAGATCCTCGGTTTTGTAGGAAGGAAAATATTGCAAGAAAATGCAGAAAGAATGGAACATCACTTACAAATGCAATATCAGCATTTAACAAAAGAATAGAAGAAGGACCATTATATGTATGTACATGCTGTCACCAGACCTGGTTTTCTCATTCAGTTGTTGATAGCAACTTTCTTAGAAAAAATTTACCTACTGAAGATGTTGCAAAATTTCTCACCAACTATGTTTCAATTGGAGGAAAAGAATGGATATGTTTAACATGTAAGAAATCAATACAAGAAAAGAAAATGCCAAAGTTGTCAATAGCAAACCATGTACAATTTCCTACCAAACCTGAAGAACTTGAACTTCATCAGTTAGAAGAACGCCTCATAGCTCTACGGATTCCATTTATGCAGCTAAGAGAGTTGCCTAGAGGAAGACAGTTATCTATCAAAGGAAATGTTGTTAATGTTCCAGTAGATATCCAACCAACTGTAAACTCTTTGCCAAGACAGTTTAACAATGATATTACAGTGCCAGTCCGCTTAAAGAAGAGACTAAGTTACAAAACTTGTGATTTTGTGGAAAATGTGAGACCACAGCATGTAATCATTGCATTACACTGGTTGATGAGAAATAGCCAAATGTACAAAGATGCAAATATTCATTTAGATGATGAATGGGAAGCCAGAATAAATGCAGATAGTAGTGAAATTATTTCAGAATATTTTAACACAAGTACTTCTGGGTGTACTGAAGCAAGGAATACAAACCTTGATGGCACATCAGACAGGTTAGAAGAGAGTCATTTTGAAGAACTTGATGAAAGAGAGGGGAATTCTGGCAGTTGTGACACATTATTGGATGATGCAAATCCTGTGCAAGATCAGGTGTATACATTTGCTCCAGGAGAAGGTCAAACCCCATTGAGTTTGTACACTGATAAGGATGCAGAATTCTTGTCTTTTCCAACCATTTACTGTGGTCAGAGGATGGCATCAAATGATGATCGTGAAGTTAAAGTTCATTACAGTGATCTTGTGAAATGGGAACTAAGAAATATTGACAGACGTGCAGCAAACAGTGTGCCAAATTTATTTTTCAAAATGAAGAAAATTCAAATGAAGCAAATATCAGACAAAGTCAATCTTGTATTAAGAAGATGCAAGGGCACAGAGAAGAAATTAACAGCAGGTGATGTTCTCAATCAGGAAATACTTGACAAGATAACAAGATTAGATGAGGGATATTACATTTTTAGAACTTTACGGAACAGTCCTCCATATCTTGAGGCCAAAAAGAAAGAGTTGTTTGCAATGATTAGACAATTGGGATTACCAACATGGTTTGCATCTTTATCAGCAGCAGATACAAGATGGTCTGAGTTACTCAAAACTCTTGCTCAACTCAATCTCAAGAAATCACTAACTGACGAGGAAATAGACAATATGACATGGGCTGAAAAAACTGACTTGGTGCAAAAAGATCCGGTAACATGTGTTCGCTTTTTTGATCATAGAGTACATGTGTTTATTAATACTGTTTTGAAGAATGAGGATCATCCTGTCGGAGAACTGATAGATTTTTTTTATCGTGTTGAATTTCAGCATAGAGGATCACCTCACATTCATATGCTCATGTGGATAAAAGATGCTCCAAAATTTAAAGAAAATCCAGTGTCTGAAATTGCACAATTTATAGACAAGTATGTGTCTTGCTCTGCAAACTGTGATGATGACGATAGAGAATTTGTAGATTTACAAATTCACAAACATTCCAGAACATGTAGGAAAAAAGGAAAAGACATTTGTCGATTTGGATTTCCTCAGCCTCCCATGGATTCAACTTTGATTTTAGAACCTTTAACAGCAGATGATCCAGATTCAATGAGATACAAAGAAATTTTTGCAAAGGTTAAGAAAGAATTAGCAGATATGAAAGAAGGGAAAAGTATTTCTTTCAATGAATTTCTACATTCACTGAACCTGGAGAAAGAAGATTACATAAAGTCAGTCAGGAGTTCCCTTGATGGACCACAGCTTTTTCTGAAGAGAATCCCTAGTGAAATAAGAGTTAATCCTTATATGAAAAATGTTTTAACAGCATGGCGAGCTAATCATGATTTGCAGTTTGTGTTGGACCCATATGCATGTGCCATGTACATAGTGTCCTACATTAGCAAGTCTCAACGTGGAATGAGTAATCTGCTTGATCAAGCATGTAAGGAAGCAAGAGAAGGAAATATGGATTTGAAAAAACAGGTTCGACACATGGGAAACAAGTTCTTGAATGCAGTTGAGATAAGTGCACAAGAAGCAGCATACTTGAATTTACAATTGCCCTTAACAAAAAGTTCAAGAGATGTTGTATTTATAAATACATCACCGCCAGAAGAAAGAACTCTATTGAAATGTAAGTCTGCTTTAGAAGAATTACCAGAGAATTCCACAGACATTCATGCAAGCAGTGTGATCAAGCGTTATTCTCAAAGACCAAGGCAACTTGAAAACTGGTGTTTAGCAGACTATGCAGCAGAACTAGAAATTGTATATCCAGAAGAATTCAAAGAAAATGAGCTTCTAGAGCAAAATGATGATTCTGAAGATGAACAAGAATTCAGAGAATTGGAAGATGAAGAGATCAATTCAGAGCTGATTAGGATAGTTTTAAAAAATGGCATCATCATAAGGCAAAGGAGGAAGGCTAAATGCATTCGTTATGTCAACTACTCCATCAAAGTTGATTCTGAAAATCATTATAGAGAAAGGATTTTGCTTTTCCATCCGTGGAGAAAGGAAGAAATAGACATAAAAGGAAACAAATCAACATATGAAGAAAAATACAACCAACTGAAGAGTTTTATAGGTGCTAAAGTAAAGAAGTATGAACGCAATGCAGGGGAGTTGGAAGAGGCACAGAGGCAAGCTGAAGAGGCTAATGTACAATTTGATAGAGTTGCACCTAGTGCAGAGCAAACTGAACAAGAAGACTTGGAAGAAGGAAGTAGGGAAAGTGAGGCATTTGTGTATTTTGACCCAAAGCGTCCAGAAAATCACCAGAACTATGACATTGGAGTAGATCTTGGATTACCAAGTTGTTCTACTAATGATGATCAAACTCTTCAGTACAAAATGACCAATGAGTTGTATTTTCAGTTAGTTAGCAAGTTAAACAAAAAGCAAATGGACTTCTTTACTCATGTGCTTCATTGGATTAAAACCAAAAAAGAACCACTTAGAGTTTTCCTTACTGGTGGTGCAGGAGTTGGAAAGTCTGTTGTTGTAAGAGCTTTGTATGAGGCACTCACAAGACACTATTGCTCTACTGAAGGTGAAAATCCAGATGACTGCAAGGTTCTACTTTGTGCTCCAACTGGAAAAGCTGCATTTAATATAAAAGGACAGACAATACATTCAGCATTCAAAATTCCAGCAAGTCAGGGGTTTAACTGCAAGCCTCTTGATAGTGAATCTTTGAACACACTTAGGACAAAGTACAAATATTTGTCAACGGTCATCATTGATGAAGTTTCAATGGTCGGAAATTCTCAGTTAAATTGCGTACATGAGCGTCTGAAGCAGATAAAAGGGAGCATGGAATATTTTGGAGGTGTCAATGTAATTTTGATAGGAGATCTTTTCCAGTTAAAGCCAGTAATGGATGGATGGGTTTTCGATGACTTGAAGAAAAACTTTGGACCATTGGCAATAAACTTATGGCGGGAATTGTTCACAATGCATGAGCTTACAGAAATAATGAGACAGAAAGATGATGTTCAGTTTGCTGAGTTACTTAACCGTTTACGAGAAGGAAATCAATCTGAAGCTGATATACAGACGTTGAAGCAGCACTGTGTAGATGAATCACAATCAGAATGTTTTAGAAATGTTACACGATTGTATACCAGAAATGAAAGTGTGAATGCTTACAACAACCAAGTGTTTCTATTGGCTCAAGGTGAAAAGGTCAATATACCAGCTCATGATTCTGTAGTAGGAAGGGAAAATTTAATACAGCACTTAAATTTGCCAGATGACTCCTCTAAAACAGCTGGATTGGCTAAAAATGTTCCCATAGCACTTGGTCTCCAGTATGAAATAACTGCAAACTTATCTGTTGACGATGGGCTTACAAATGGTACATCATGTAGAGTAGAGTACATAGATAGGAGACAAGAAAACACTGAAAGACCAAGTATAATATGGGTTTCTTTTGATGACAGAAATACTGCAAAATCATGGAGATATCAGTATAGACATCTCTTTGGGCATGAAGTAGATAAGTCTTGGACACCAATATTTGATGTGAGAAGGAGCTTTCAGTACCTGCGACACACTGTTGTTCGTATACAATTTCCATTGCGACTTTCTGCAGCCAAGACTGTGCACAAATCTCAGGGGGACACAATGGATCAAGCTGTTATCAATCTCGATATGAATCCAAAATTTTCATTGCCACACATTCACTATGTTGCTCTAAGCAGGGTTACGAAGATTACAGGACTTCATATCTTGAGTTTAAATGAAAACAAAATGTGTGCATCTGAGAAGGTGAAAAAAGAAATGTGTAGACTACGGACAGAAGCAACATTACAATTATGTTTTCAGCCGATAGATTCAACAAACAACCAGACCATAAACATTGCATTTCAGAATGTAAGATCACTGCATGCCCATTTTGCAAGTTTCAAAAATGAGCCAAATCTTCAACGGTGTCATATCATAGGAGTAGCTGCAACTTGGTTGACATCATCAGATGAAAATGAAGATTATGATTTGGGGAATTACAGCATGTTCAGGTTGGATTTTGCATTAAATCAGCAATGTGCCAGACCCCATAGAGGCATTATTACATACATTAGAAATGACTGTCAAATCATTAATCATGTGAGCCACTCAGACAAAGACTTGGAATGGCAGTACAGTGAAGTAAAGTTTAAAAATGAGAATTATCAAGTTGTTGTGCTATATAGAAGTCCTGGATCTACTGTTGAAAGAGCAAAAAACAACTTTATGAACAAATTGTCCAAAGTAGTTAAGAATCAGCAGAATATAGTCATTATTGGGGATTTCAATATAGATCTATCTCATGGAGGCTCTTCAGTGGCTACATACATGTCTGCAGCTTTCAGTTGTAATCAGATTGTGTCAAAGTCAACCCATTCTTCTGGATCATTGATAGACCATATTTACACAAATGTGACATGGCATATTATCACTGATGTCATAGAAAGTGTTTATTCTGACCACAAAGTAATATATACATCTTTAGCTAGAGATATTTAAAGGAACTATTGAGGAACAATTGAGGAAAGAAAGAGTTCATTTTATTTTTTCATTAATGAATTGAAGCCAATGCCTCTTCAGTGAAGTTTGCCTATACCTGACAGGGTTAACATAGCTATGTCTGACTCGCTGTGTGCGTTTGTACACCAGCGAGTGTACCTTCACCAGTGTGTGAAGCAGGGCAGGCGCCACCACCTGACTCGCTGTGTGCGTTTGTACACCACCGAGTGTACCATCACCAAGTTGGTGATGCAGGTGGTTTTGGAAGTCATTCTCATAAGGTGCTGTTCACTTAAAGTGTATATCCCTCAGTATTTATTTCCCACTGAAATTTTTTTCCCCTGATGCAGTTTCATTTATATTTTAATTACATGTATAAATATTACATCTTCAAGATTATTATTGAAAAAGAATTCTCTTCGATTATCTGTTCTTTTTACGATGTTTGTGAATACATGATATGACTTATGTCAAATTTAATTTGAGTGTCTACAAGTGCATGAAACTCTTTGCTTTACATTTATATAATGTATATGAATCATCTATATGCATGCCATACTTATTACTTTTAATGGAACTAAGAAAGCCATTATGTTTAATAAATGCGCATGAGAGAGACTTTTTATATGTTTGTATAATTGTGCTGAGGGATACACATTAAGTGATATTTGTTTTCTTACGTGATATAAGCTCCAAAAAATAATTACTGTACTTGCTAATTTCATTTTTATATTAATGCCTCTATCATACCCATAATAACAGAGTTGTTCATTTGCTTGTAAATATTTTTACAAGTACTATTGAACCTTTCTGAAAAGGTTATGCAGTTTGTTTTGTTTTTATCTGATTTTTACTTTATTTATTAATGAGCTTTTTTGGAGATGGATGTTGTCTCAATGTTATTTTCATTGGTAAAAATTGTTATATTATACAGTAAAACTTGTTTAGTACGAACAAGGAATACTGGTATTGTAAAATCACAGATATAGTGAAGTCATCTTAAATGCTCAGTTATATATTAAATAAACGAATTCCATCTACGGATATAGTGAATTGTCAATATATTAAAATAATTTCATAGATTTCTGGAAATGTACTGGGTTTTTATTTTACATACTAGCTGCTAGCAGAAATATAGATACAACTGTAATAATTTCTGCTCCAAATAATTTGCTTTATTTCTAATAACATATTTATTATATCAATATCTTATAAATACGAAAGCTTGTGTATATGATGTATAATCCAGACAATACTAAGACAATATTCAATGCATCTATATAAGAGTACATATAAATGTTTGTATCCATTCACTGATGTACACTTAACAATATGATAAAGTTGACTAAAGTTTGAATTGATTATTATGTAATGTTCATAGGCATTGAAATTATATGACAGTATCAAAAACGCATTTTGTGGGATACACATATATCCCTCACTAAGTTAATCTTCTAGATTATTTTATATCACACTCTTTAACTATTAGAAAATAAATGTATAATGTAAAACATTTCAAGGTTAATGCTTAAAGCAATGCTATGTAGATTTGATGTATATATCTGAAATAGTTTGTGTAACAGAATTTAATTTGGTAGCTAATTCATGGACAAACACTGCTGCAAGATATTGCACAGATATTTTAAAAAGACATATTGAATATGTTACATGATTTGATTTTATATTGTACTTAGTTAAATGCAAGTATAAGTGTTTTATACTTGATATGCTTTTTTTCTTGATTTTTAAAATCAATACTGAATTTTCCATCAGGACAGATTGTGTTTTGATTTCGCAAACAATCATTTTAATGGATTTCATTTTACACTTCTTTGCACCACATTACCATATATTATGATAAGTGTATATAGAATTTAAAAAAGAGAGTTTAATAACATATTTATAGACATGTGAGTGTTATGAAAAGAAGGATATCGCATAACATGCCCTTTATGCAAGGGAGGTAAACCATCCACCTTTAATAAGAGTCAAGTATTATTCATCAAGTATATACTATGATTATGAAATAAATATTGAGAGGTGAGTATAATGGGAAGAGGGAGGTCACTGGCCAGCCCGTAAAGGGAGGTAAACCATCCCTCTTCATAATGTTCCATACACTACTTATCATGTACTCTTGTTCATATTCAAAATATATTTTTATGCTTTGAATGTAAATTGTATTGGTTCTGGCAGCAGGAAAACGGAATATAGATGAAAATCGAAAAAAAAGTGGTGATCTTCAAACTTTGTCGGAAGCGTATAATGAAATTAACTAACAATCTCAAAGAAAGAAGAGGGACTCTGAAGTACAGGTCAACATTCCTTACACTTTAGATGTTGTTGGTATTGTTCAGAATGTAAAACATTTTAATAATACACTGCATTTGCACCTGACCAGTTTGAAGGGCCATTTAGATTCCTTGTACTTATTGATCTCTACGAAACAACGTATAAACAATTTCCATCCAACAGAATGAAGGAAGTGATGAAAATATTTTAAAACATCAATTATTTTATCGATAATTAAACTCAGGAACGACTTCCACTATGTAGATTTAGCTTTTTAGATTTCATATCAGTAAACAACCAAGTGGCATATTCACAAATTGGATTAACTACATGTTTCTAAGGTTTTATGAACTATCCATTTGTCTTCTAAGAGATTTGATTACTGCAAATATGTCTCAAAGTTCAAATAAGAATTTCTAAGTACATTTACTGTACTGAGATCAACACCAACATCTTTGAAAGCTCTGTCTCAGACCTATAGCGTTATAAGAGTTGTAACACCTTGAAGGACTTGGTTGCATGTATCCCCAGATGATCCATTACTTACGCATCAATGTTATGAAATTGAGGCATTCAGACTAAGGACTTTTTATGCAGTCTAATTTTCAAAACATACTTTATGACATTGTTTATGACGGTTACCAACAACAAGGGGAAGGTCTAATGGCAGACATCGATTTTATCATCAAGACATCGTTTGCAAGTCAGGGTAAACAAATGAGCAGATTTCAAGCTCACTAAGGTATATCGTAAATTCCATACCTGGTCATATGCTTTATTGTTTAAACCCGTTCAGATTGCATACACATGTACTCTGAAGTTGACATCAAAAGGATGCTCAAGTTTCTGATAACATGTATGTGCTTTTGGAGACCAGGTTTTCCAACAAATAAATTCGAAATCCCATGGGTACCACGTGCGCTTTAATTAAGCAGACCTTTTGTATTCATATAAAGAAGAATTTATGCAAAATTTGCGCATATAGATGAAAACACTTTTTTAATCTTCGGCTCAACATTTAGATATAACGACGACGTATTATTGAATAGATATCATTGAGTTGGTTGCCATCGCTTTTAGCAATGAACATAAAAACGTAACATAGCTGAAAAGGGTTAATTTTGAAGGTGTTTGAGATAAAAGGGTACAATGTTTTGATTCTTGTTGTTATTCATCCAGTTTAATTTTAGATCCATTTATATGATGTCAGCTCTTCCTCTCATTCATAATGTTCAAGCAAGGGCAGATAAGTATAAATTCTCTGCATTTGGAAAATCAGAATGACAAAAAGCATTTGATTCGTTATTATTGTGTTACAGTCTAAAATTATTTTCAACATTTAAATTGGGTGTCTAAATTGACAGATCTTTATATCAATAAATAAAAGTGAGATTAGGATAAGATTTAACCAGAAGTCTCTGTCGAGACTGTAGCTCTACTGGATTATACAGTAAAATTCGTCCAATCCGGACTCTGTGTACTCTGTGAATTTTTGTCCATTCTGTCTGTAAATTTTAGTCCCATGCACTTTTTTAACATATTCATTAGAAAAAATTCTGTGTAATCCGGATACTGTCTATTCTGTATTCCGAACGGCCATACTGGTCCCAACTGCTCATAATTAACGGTAATTATTTCCTCTAATCCGGCCACACCTGAGTTACTTCAAAGCAATAACACCTTTTATTAGTCCCCTACCGGTGAAACCGGGGGGACTATAGGTTTCCTCTGCGTTCGTCCGTCCGTCTGTCTGTCCCCGTCAGTCTGTCCAACTTTGGTTTTCCTCACTTTTTTCCTAAACGCTTGCAGGTATTGAGCTGAATTTTGGTATGTAAGTGTATCTCAATGAGTTACAGATCAAGTCTGAATTTCGCTTCGCTTCATTCATTTTTGACAGAATTATGGCATTTTTGAATATTTTTCATAATCGCTTTATTGAGATCGGTTTCGAACTGCGCTAACTTCGATAGTCGACAAAAATATGAAGCGAGGAAAGGACAGTGGAGAAATGAGTTGAATTTTCGTCTTAATGTGGATTATTTTATTAGTTTTAAGGCATTTACAACTTGAAAATCTTTCAGTTTTACCTTGGATATGACTTTTGCATATTATAAAATGACATCCTGAAGAAAAAGGGGAGCCCGGTAGGGGACATGTATTGCTTATGCAATACTCTCAGAATGCTTGTTGATTTGATAATCTGTGTTTACATTAGCAGTGCATGAAACGAACTCAGTGAAAAGCGGCGAAGACACAGCCCGGTTGAAAAAAAATTACTAGATTGAATTACAATTAAAAAAAAAATGATTTTGTTTCAACTCTATCCTTATACCACATTATAACAAAGAAATAAATATGTACGCGATTAACAAATCAATATATAAATCGGGAACGAAAATCAGACGCATTTCAAAATGGAGTCATAACACTGTGGGAGAAGACGTAATATTTTACATAAAAATAAAAAGTTCAATCTAACAAGCATTCTGAGAGTATTGCATAAGCAATACATGCACCCTACCAGGCTCCCCTTTTTCTTCAGGATGTCATTTTATAATATGCAAAAGACATGTCCAAGGTAAAACTGAAAGATTTTGAAGTTGTAAATGCCTTAAAACTAATAAAATAATCCACATTAAGACAAAAATTCAACTCATTTCTCCACTGTCCTTTCGGCTTTCCTCGCTTCATATTTTTGTCGACTATCGGAAGTTAGCGCAGTTCGAACCCGATCTCAATTAAGCGATAATGAAAAATATTCAAAATGCCATAATTCTGTCAAAATGAATGAAGCGAAGCGAAATTCAAACTTGATCTGTAACTCATTAAGATACACTTACATACCAAAATTCAGCTTAATATCTGCAAGCGTTTAGAAAAAAAGTGTGGAAAACCAAAGTGGGACAGACTGACGGGGACAGACAGACGGACGGACGGACGCAGAGGAAACCTATAGTCCCCCGGTTTCACCGGTAGGGGACTAATAATTAGCACATCGTAAATAACTGTGCATTACTGTCTGTACATTGAATGAGCTCTTTGACAAGCGGAACATGATTCGCTTGATATATATTAGGCATGTATTATGCGTGCCTGTAGATTTTGATATAGGTTACATTTCACCTGACTTTCAAACTTCGTGAAAAACAAGAAAATACAGTAAGTCATAAGAGATTATTTTATAATTTCTAGACTGCAAAATATTGCATAGAATTATGTATCTTAGTGCAGTCTACTTGTCAGCCAAGTTATATTGAAATCAGACCAAAACTGTAGGAGGAGGAGCATTTCCAAAGAATTTCACAGAAATTTCAAGCATGTTACCAATGGATATCTGGTCTCTTGGCACAGAAATGATTTTGAAATCTTTGAACGTGTGCACAACAAGAATACAATTGGTTCTCTCTGTGCAGCATAGCTGCCCCTGAATTTGATAGTAGTAATCATGTGATCATGTGTCAAGTTCTAAAAAACCATTAACATTCTTCAAAAATGAAACAGTTTCAGATGATATTTGTTTATTTTTTGCAGTGAATGGACATTTTACTTCAACAATGGATTTTTCAGCAATTATTGCATAAGGTGATGCAGCAAGAAATGGATGCGACTTTAACACAAACATACCACATTTTGTTTTGTTTTAACATCAAATTTTTCTTCAAAGCTTTTTATGGCCACAGACTCATAGCATTTGCCATGAAGTATGGATGGGGCATGGATTAGTGGGACAAAAACTAAAACAAAGAATTAATCAGACCATTATACATGTACATGCAGTCAAACGTTGTTATTTCGAACAGATTTTGTCTTGTTGCTAATGCTGCTCAAACTGACCTCAAGAAAATGCGTTAAAAGTTAAAGTGTTCAAGAATTACCCCCGTCTTTGTTTATTTTCCACAAAGTATATCAGATCTTGGGAGGAAATATTCTACAATTTTCCTCGGAGAGTTTTTATTTAATGAATTTTTTTTCCCCTGAAAATACTCAACATCTAAAAGAAAAGTAAATGTTTGTAAAAAATTACAGTTAAGAATTATTTTTAACATGTTTAATAGACAGCCAGTTCTGTGTCAAAGACATCGGTAAACAAATTTGACGAGCTTGGTAAGATAATTATTAAATAGCGCTGGAACGATATTTTACAAAAACAACAGGCCCATGGGCCACATCGCTCACCTGAGAAGCTTTGACCATTCTGTTCTTTACCAGATTTCCTCCTTGCAATACATAATACATCCCAACCCTACCTACTGATCATAATTTAGACATTTTGAAATCTACACTACCCCAGGATCCTTCCATGTTCACACAAGTTTCAGCTTTTCTGGCCCAGTGGTTCTTGAGAAGATTTGGTTATTGAGAAGATTTTCAAAGATTTTTTTCCTATATATTTCTATGTAAAACTTTGATTCCCCATTGTGGCCCCGCCCTTTCCCCGGGGGTCATGATTTGAACAATTTAGAGTCCACACTAACCCAGGATGCTCCCATATAAATTTCAGCTTTTCTGGCCCAGTGGTTCTTGAGAAGAAGATTTTCAAAGATTTTTCCAATATATTTCTATGTAAAACTTCGGTCGGTCATTTTGGCCCTGCCCTACCTCCGGGGGTCATGATTTGAACAAACTTGAATCTACACTACCTGAGGATGATTCAACATGAGTTTCATCTTTCCTGGCCCAGCAGTTCAGGAGAAGAAGATTTTTAGCTCTTCTGAGCCAAAGGCTCAAAGAGCTAATGCTATGGCCATTTGTGCGGTGTGCGTCGTGCGGTGTGCGTTAACTTTTTATAATATGGGCCATAACTCAAGAACCCTTTGGCCAATCAGTACCAAATTTGCCACAGGGTATCCTTGGCCCAAGGGCTACCAATTATACTAAAATAAGGGTTGGGACCCTAAAACAAGGGGAGATAATCAGGAAAACAAAACCCAAAGTACTAGTTGCTAAAAAATCTTCTTCTCCAGAACCGCCAGGCAGACTTTCACCAAACTTACATACAACGATCAGGATATGTTGAAGATTGAAAATTGTTCAAGGCAGGACCTGGGGCAAAAGGCGTGGTCTCAAGGTCACTTTAAAGTTGACCTAAATTTACAATTAATAAAAATGTTTATATTTTGCTTACTATAAGGGCTAGGATCATCAAATATTGTAAGTTGATGCATCTTAGGACTTCACATCATGTTAACTCAAAAGTAGGTCACTGTGACCTACTTTTTTAATTTTCTGGGCATTTGTTTTCATATTAATTTGAAAGCATATTTTGGACACTTTAAGGCCTGTGATCATGAAACTTAGTAAGTTGATGCATCTTGGGTCCTTGAACAACATCAACTTAAAAGTAGGCCACCGTGACCTACTTTTTGAACTTTATGACGTAACCTTTTTATAAAACATTTAATCCCATTACTTCAGGCACTGAAAGGGTTAGAATCATAAAATTTTGTAAGTTGCAGCATCTTAGGACCTTAAAATATATTAAAGAAAAAAAGTAGGTCACTGTGACCTCCTTTTAGAATTTTGCAGGCATATGTTTTCAAATTGTTTAAAAGGCATTTTTTGATTACCTTAAGAACTAAAATCATCAAACTTGGTCAGGAGATGCATCTTGGGACTCTGAAAAATGTCGACCAGAATGTAGGTCACGGTGACCTACTTTTGACATTTTATGGCTATATTTAAGTGTCTTAGGTATTTATTGGCTAAGAATCATCAAACTTTGTGAGTTGATGCATCTAGGGTTTTCGGAGATTGACGACCAAAAATTAGGTCACGTTGACCTACTTTTGACAATTTATGGCTATATTTAAGTATCTCCAGGACTTATTGGCTAAGAATCAACAACCTTTTTCAGTTGATGCATCCTGGGTTTTTGGAGAGTGACGACCAAAAATTGGGTCACTTTGACCTACTTTCGACATTTTATGGCTATATTCAAGTATTTTAGTTATTTATTGGCTTAGAATCATCAAACTTTGTGAGTTGATGCATCTTGGGTTTTCAGAGAGTGACGACCAAAATTAGGTCACGGTGACTTACTTTTGACATTTTATGGCTATATTTAAGTATATTAGGTATTTATTGGCTTAGAATAATCAAACTGTGTAAGTTGATGCATTTTGGGTTTTCCAAGAATGATGACCAAGAAGTTGTCCTAATTGGCTTAGAATCATCAAACTTTTTCAGTTGATGCATCTTGGGTTTTCGGAGAGTGATGACCAAAAATTAGGTCACAGTGACCTTCTTTTGAAATTTTATGGCTATATTTATGTATTTCCGGTACTTATTGGCTTAGAATCGTCAAACTTTGTCAGTTGATGAATCTTTGGTTATTGGAGAGTGACAACTAAAAATTAGGTAACGGTGACCTACTTTTTGATATTTTATGGTTATATTCAAGTATTTCCGGTACTTATTGGCTTAGAAGCATCAAACTTTGTCAGTTGATGCATCTTTGGTTGTCAAAGAATGTCGACCAAAAAGTAGGTCATGATGACCTACTTTTGAATATCTCAGGTATTTATTGGTTTAGAAACTTCAAACTTAGTCAGCAGATGCATCTTTGGAAAAATTTTGACTAAAGTGTAGGTCATGGTGACCTACTTTCGACATTTTATGGCTATATTTAAGTATCTCTGGCACTTATTGGCTTAGAATCATCAAACTTTGTCAGTTGATGCATTTTGGGTTTTCGGAGAATGTCAACCAAAATTAGGTCACAGTGACCTACTTTCGACATTTTATGGCTATATTTAAGTATATTAGGTATTTAGTGGCTTAGAATAATCAAACTGTGTAAGTTGATGCATTTTGGGTTTTCCAAGAATGTAGACCAAGAAGTAGTCCTAATTGGCAAAGAATCATCAAACTTTGTCAGGTGGTGCAACATTGGTCTTAGGATTCTTAGGGCTAGAGGCTTGAATCAGGCTTCAAATACAAGTGATAGGTTGTACAATTTATCAGAAGAGCGATTCAAGGCCCTTGGGCCTCTTGATTCATAATTTAGGCATTTAGAAAGACTGAAAAGCATGCATCTTATATGAATACAATTATTAATAAAACAAAGAATCGACATTGCCTTTTATACATATACATTGAATTAAGGGACAATTTGGAAAATAATGAACGTAAATGCAAGGGACCCACTCGTAAAGAACTGCTACAGAAACCACCACTACAACCAAGAATACAAATATGTAAACCAAAGCAACAACCACCACCGATTCATCAAAAAGAAGAAAACGTTTTCTCACTTCAAAAAAGAAAATAGTTTTGAAAATTTCTTAAGGTTCGAAGAAGAATGGGAAAAAACTACAGAGAGAACTCGATTTTCCTGATTTGGATGTCGAACCTAAGAGTATAACAAATCTTACGTTTTAATGCGATCAGCATCAAAAAACGCAAAATTGTACCGACTTAAAATATATTTATTAGTTTTGCTTTTAATTACATTGAATTGGCATTACAAATTTTTCCTAATTTTAGTACAAAACAAAAAGTATCATTGTATCATCC
The DNA here is from genome assembly GCF_032062105.1 of Saccostrea cuccullata. Taxonomy (NCBI): domain Eukaryota; kingdom Metazoa; phylum Mollusca; class Bivalvia; order Ostreida; family Ostreidae; genus Saccostrea; species Saccostrea cuccullata. Next base: position 51,196 of record NW_026933092.1, read on the forward strand.
AAAGAATAATCAAAATTTATCTTATGCATTTCTAACAATTTTAGATATTCTTCAAATTCCAAAAATTTTAAAGACAATCCTCAAAAATCAGAACAAACACCTGTATATGAAAGGTATACATATCACTTGTTATTGTATTTGTAATCAGCATTTAATTTTTTATTCAAATTCATTTTTTTTCAAACTCTACTTCTCTTTTTTAATAAAGATACAACAGATGTATTCCATGACTAAAAACTGAGACCGGTGATACCAGCACTGTGGTATTAAAAGCAACTACTCTAGAGGGGTACATTAATATGACGGAAAATCAGACTACTACCTACAGAAGTCTACAAAGAAAATTATGATAGTTCGGCAGCTACATGTAGCAATGGGTTTATTGATGTTGAAGACTCCATAATGACAGAATTAAGATATATGATAAGCTATAATCTTAATGAATTTGAGAAGAACTATCCAAGTGTCATACATAGCAACTATAACTTTTTTTCACGCAAAAAAATATCATAAAAAGGACTTGACTTTCAAAATGTTGGTGAAATGATGTCATGGTCCAAATGTTTGTCACTTGTAAATTTACCCCCTTTTTTATTATGTATGTCCTGACTTTTTCATCAAGTTGACCTTCTTTAAATTGATCGGCCAAGGCCAGACCTAACAAAATAAGGTCATGATCACGACTCTCACGTGGAATAAGTCAGTGACCAGTCAGTGAAATTTGGTCTTCTTGGAATTAAGGTCATAACCTTGGCCTTATTTCCAAAGTGCTGGTCATGACCTTGACCTCATTTCCGTGAGTGTATTGAGTGTACAGTATACCCCCTGCTGTCATCACAGCTATACTCGCCTTCATGTTATTGTATTGACCACTTTGTGAGAGAAAGTAACACCCATGTATTCGGAGTGGGAGGCAGAAAATCGTCACCATGCGTCAAGATCTTCACATCATTGTTAATTTTCAGCCAAAAATAGTGTTCTTACAGATTTGAGGAAACGACATACATGTAGTATCTAATACAAGACCTAGTGATAAAATAATCCATCTAACTTCACAGATAAGGAACAGACATGAGTACATCGTGTTATCACTGGATCGGGATGTCGAGACATATAAACCAACGAAATATAACCAAGGGGCAGACTGAAATGTGATATCAACAGAACTTTTGGCTGAATTGTGCAAAGACTTATCTGGTATCACGTTTTACGATTGTTTGTGGATAACGCCTAAACATTTTTTCTCGGGACGGCTTACGTGTACATCTAACTGACAATTGACAGAAGAAACATTTATAAGCCTAGTGAACACGGTCTCTGGAATTTAAAGTATACTATATGTTTAGTAATTTACATGAATTTCAGTATCCCTGCTGGTTGTGTCTTAATAAATTTGAATTTTGCATATGAACATGTTAAACATGATGAATATTTTATAAAAACTAAAGTTTGTTAAAGGCACAATTACATCACAATGCCTTAAACACTTGATATATTCTATTTTGGGTACATGTATTGACTTGCATGTCACGGAAAGGAATAACTGGAATTCTTATTTTTACTGACATCATGGACAGTACGTATTACCAAACCATCCTTCAGTAAACACTCCTCCCCTTCGTTCTTGATGTCGCCCCGTGGGGATCCGGGTTAGAATATGTCCTCAATACCACTTTGCTTGTCGTAAAAGGCGACTTAAAGGAGCGGTCCTTCGGATGAGACCGTATAAACCGAGGCCCCGTGTCACAGCAGGTGTGGCACCATAAAGATCCCTCCCTGCTCAAAGGCCCTGAGTGCCGAGCATAGGCCTAAATTTGCAGCCCTTCACCGGCAATGGTGACGTCTCCATATCAGTGAAATATTCTGGAGCGGGACGTAAAACAGTATACAATCAATCAATCAATCGTTCTTTATGTATATACCGCTGGCCACCGATTGATGCAGGATGACGACCCGAAACAAAGTATTTTCATCTATAAGATCCTCTACTGTTATTGAGCATATTTGTTAATTTTTTTTTAAATTTCATTTATGGAAATACATATTCATAATCTATATAGGGTCATTTTTTTTCTCCTGTTTGCTATATGTAATACATTTGTTTTGAAAAAAAATCTTTTCAGGCTAGTTAGTTCTGCTGATGTATCATGAGTGGGAGATAAAAAAAAAAGAAAGACAAAGATAGGAAAAGGAAATCTCGCACAGAAAAAATAACCAAAAATGCAGGTTAACATAAACGATTGCATACATTTAATGAAAAGCAAAGAATGTCTTCATTTTTTCAACTACTTGAGAAATAAATTTGATTGATTGAAAATTGTTAAACGTCCCTCTTGAGAATTTTTCACTTATATGGAGACGTCACCGATGCCGGTGAAGGGCTTCAAATTTAGACTTATGCTCGGCACCCAGGGCCATTGAGCAGAGAGGGTTCTTTATCGTGACAACGCCTACCGTGACCTATGTTTTTAAGGTCATATCCGAAAGACCTGTGACTTTCACTACTAGTGCCGAGCGCTTGGCAAAGGAACAGTCACTACCCATGTTTACGTCTTAGGTATGACGCGGCGCTGCGATCGAGAATCGAACCCGGGCTTGGAAGCGAACGCTCTACCACTAGGCTACCATGACCGGTGAGAAATACATTTGATATTAAAGATCAGTTAATTTATATATGAAATATGCTCTGCTGTAGCAATTGCATTTTCCTGACATGCTTGAGCATTGTCACCTTGCAAATAAATGTCATCAATGTAAATTACAGATTGATGGCCATTTTGTCTAAGCCTTGAAAAAACTGGTTTCAGTACCTTTGTAAATAACCGAGGGCTCATGCATAAGCCCATAGGACATGCTCTATACATGTAAAGCTTTGAATTCCAATAGAATTTAAGATATTTAAGATATTTCTGATAAACATCTGCAACCGGTATGCAGTAATATGCATCTTTTAGGTCAATGGAAGCCATATAACAATTTGGTGTTATCATTCTTAAAACTGACACCAGTGAATCCATTTTAAAATGGCGATACTGAATAAATTTATTTAAATGTTTCAAGTTGCATATCAACCTGTATTTACCATCTTTTTTAGGTCTTAAAAATATAGGAGACACAAACTGGTCTTTTTCCTCTTCACTTTCCACAATTACTTTTTTATCAAGTAATTTTTGTATTTCGTCATCAATTGCTTTTTTTTCTGTCATATTAAATTTGCATTGATGCATTGCATTAATGTTTTGAACTGGTTTACTAATAAATTCAAGCTCAATACCCTTCACAATGCTCAATATTTCTG
>NW_026933093.1:0-5567 GCF_032062105.1 Saccostrea cuccullata
AACATTGCTAATTATGAAGGTGATCCAGTAAGTTACATTTTAATATATCTCCGAAATTATAAGTAAGAATTACAATTCAATGTAGCATTCTACAATTCCCCAGTCAGTGTTCCTTGTCAGTCTTCAATAATTGTTAAAGTACTTGATAATCGTTAAGTTTTCACCCATATTTTATTTTCACACCTTTCACTCTACTCGCAAGTGGACACATTTTAATTGGGGTGAATTTATATAAAGAACACTGCATAATTTCTTGAACAGAACTGTGACTGGGTGAATGTTGAATGAGGCAAAATTGTTTGTAAGTGTAAAATAATATGGAGTGAAAATAACTCTTTATACAATAAATGGTTCTTAACTACCCTAATCTGGATCAAACTTTCTACCAGTCATGTTTCCAGATGCTGATGTGTGTTATATTTTTAGATGGGTGGTCTGACTTTATCATCTGATATATATTTTCAGGTTCAATGGTCAGGTTAAGGATTTTGAGGCAGGTGACCATTCACAACCTAGTATACGCCCTATGCCCCTACCTAACCAAACTTGCATAGATGAAATGGTTTATATCATATTTAACTAGAATTATGCTTCTGACATAAAATTTTCAGGTAATCAGAGGCCAAGTTATTTTTTTTTTGGATCTGGTCCATTTACAAGCATTATAATTTAGGCCTACTTTCCATGACATATCTATGATAAATGATGCGTTCAGGGATGCATTTCCCTTATCTCTTGATGCTTATCATTTAATTTCCATGGGTAACCAAAACACTAAGTTGATGGAATTACATGTAGGCAGTGCATCTTATTGAATATTCACTTGGAATATTAGACACATGCATGATTACATTGTTAAGACTGGCTTTTAAATCTCTCAGTATACCAAAGTGTTTTTCTTTAATCAATATGAAATTTTCAAAAAAAAAAAAAAATGACTGAAAAAAAATGTTAAAAGTTTGGAGTCAATAATGTGAAAAAAAAATGTGATGAATACATTTAGAAGGTGAACAATTGAGACTTATTTCATCTTTTCAATGTTAGGTAATCATGAAAGCTGATGGTTTGCCAACCTATCATTTCGCCAATGTAGTGGATGACCATTTGATGGGAATAACTCATGTCCTAAGGGGGCAGGTGAGTTTTATAAGGGATGCACCATTTTAAAGAGGAGGGGTTCTTTATTTTTATTTTCAAATAAATTCTAATGGTTTAATTACAAACTTTTCTGTCATTGATCAGTTTATTTTATCTGAAATCTGCTATAATTAAAATAGTAAATAAATGCTCTTGTATATTTAAAATAGTAAATAAATGCTGTTGGATATTAAGATCTTTTAATATAAATGAACATCTTAGTATATACTGTAGACACACATTTTTGAAAAACAGTTATTGCCAGGTATTAACATTATATGCATGTATTTCACCAAATTGAATAAAGTGTGCTTATTAAAAAAAATGTATAAAATCTTGAATTCTTCCATTATTTTCTGTTAGCACTCACCATGTAAATTTTTGTAACTAGAAGTTTTGTTTCTATATAGGAATGGCAGATTTCAACTCCAAAGCACTTGCTGTTGTATAAAGCATTTGGCTGGTCCCCTCCTAGTTTGGTCACCTTCCTCTCATTATGAACAGGTACATTTATACTCTCTTGTAACAAGGATGAACACAATAACCTCATAGTATTGGAGTAAAAAATCAACAAATTTCAACAAACTGCAAAAGTATAAAGGAAGATTTTCATCTGACAAATAGATCAATCATCATAAAGAACTTTTTCCTATCAATATGACCAGTGTGTTTTGTGTAATCCTGTCGATCTTTTGTTAAAGCTTGAATTGATAAAGTCATATAGATTCAGAAGAGTACCTTAAATTTTAAACTGTGTATTAAAAGTAATATTTACTTTATTGAAAAAAAATTATATAAAGTAACTTTTTTAAAAATCAATAAATTATATGTAGAATTGAAAACAAATTTTGCAGTTCAGCTCTATAACCTAAATATGAATATTAAAAAAAAGTAAACTGCATTTTGAATTTCAGTGATGGAACTAAGCTGTCAAAGAGACAGGGAGATATTCAGATATCATATTATCAGGTATTAAAGATTCAGGTATCATATTATCAGGTATTTAAGATTCAGATATCATATTATCAGGTATTAAAGATTCAGATATCATATTATCAGGTATTAAGATACCAGCAAGTCCTCTGTGAATTTATACAATGTATGCTTGTTTAGAGTTACTGCCCTTTTTGCATTGTAATGCTAGCTCATTTGATCTATGTAATGTACAGTATGCTCCTTTTATTCCAGAATAAAGGCTACAGTCCTGAATCTTTATTGAAGTTTCTCACATTACTTGGAGGGGGGTACACACAGACAGATGATCATTCTATAGAGTATGACAGCATGAAGGACCTCATCAAAAAGGTATATCTTCATATCAGGGTTTTGACTCAAAGGTCATTCAGTCAAATGCATTCCATGGAATATATTTTATAGAAAGTTAACAACCCTAAACCAACTTTTTTTTTTGACATTTACTGAATATTTCCTGATTTATTTCTTTGAAAACCCCATAATCAATCCATCAACTATGAACAAGTCAGAAACTGTTTTCAAAGCCAAGTGTTCTTATAATATGACCCGTATAAAAGATCTACTACGAAGGTTTGATCCGGAACTTATGATCAGATTCATTTTCTGGATCAATACTTTTTTTAAAAAAAAATCTGCATCATATTATAGTTCTTCCATTATGTTAAATATCAATTTTACTGTGTAGTGTATTCAGTTAAAAACCCACAATAAATAGCCATGATAGCATTAAGTGAGGAATTATATTTTGTTGCAGAAGATTCTTTTTTTATTTTCTCTTTCAAAGTATATTTACAGTACTAATACTTTTAAATTCCTATTTTTCCATATATTTGATTTTTATTTACACATAAAAACGTTTAAGTTTATGCTTTTCAGAATTACATGTACAGGTTTAAATCAGAATATGAATTGCTTTAATATTATCCGTTTTTCCAATTTAAAGTTTTTCATAGAGAATATGTCCACTCATCCTGGACATGTGGATAATGAAAAGTTGGAGCAAGTGAGTAAAATTTACCTCAAGAGAGAGATGCAAGATGATCCTGTCCAAGTTACTGACCAGACAATGGAAATCCTGACGAAACATTTGCAAGCAAAGTAAGAATATTCAGGATAGGTACATGTGTTCACTCAAGTATAAACTGTATCAATCATTGAGTGCTTTGCAAAATTCTTTTTTTTTTTAAATTGTAGATATCCTAGTAAGTTTCCAAGTACTGAACTTGACAAAGAATATGTTGCTGGTATTCTACAATGGGCTGTGGTTAGTGCTTCTAGTGCATTTTAATTTTATAAGTGTGTAATTTAATTACTATGTACAGGGAAATTTTCGCCCCCGTTTTATTTTCACCCCTTTCGCTCTCTTCATGATTGGGCAAATTAAAAACAGGGCGAATTCAAAGAACACAGCATGATTTCTAAACTTTTTAACTATCATGACTGGGCAAATTTAAAATGGGGCAAAATTGTTTGCAAGTGCAAAAGGGTGAAAATAACCCTGTGTACAGTAATTTGATTTTCAATATCATTGAATATCCTACTTTATTTGACTTGAATGGATTATTGATACTTTAGCATATATATTTCAGGGTGAAAGCAGAATTAACAAGATTACAGATTTAACAGAACCACAATGGGATTTCCTGTGGAACACACCTTCACAAACACAGATACAGGAACTCAATGAAAATTATGACCTTGACCTCTGCAATATTTTACGAGACTGTTACACTGCTGTCAATGAAATGTCTGACTTTCAGGAAAACACCCTCAAAAACGCCTTGTCTGTGATTGCTAAAAACAGAGGAATCAAAGTGAAATTATTGATGAACATTATACGAGTTTCCCTATCTGGAATACAGGTATACACACACATTTACTCACTGCTGACTTTAGAAAGCTTTGCATTTTCAATAATGTATGCAAAATTCAGGAAATAATTAAAATCATGTATGAAAGGGTCTTCAGAGTAAACCCACTCTGACATTTAAGATTTTATTTAATCTGTGAATCCAGTATATTAATTAGATGTTTTATTTTCTCCATACTTACCATCTCTGGTATTTCAAGTATTTTTAAACAGTAAACTAGACATGTGTTTGCAATTGGTTACTTTTTTATTTTCAGGTAGGACCCCCTGTTGTTGAAATGATGAAAATACTTGGAAGAACAGTAACTCTTAATCGACTTAAATATGCAGAAGAGTGTGTAAATAATTTGGATCATGTTGACCTTAAAATGTAAATCCAATTGAATACGAAACACCCTTTTTTGGTATATTGTGCTAAGGTGACTTAATAAAGAATGTAATGCTATAATTGCCAGATGACTTTTAACTAAGGTTATCTTGAAAATTTGTCTCACCTCTGCACATCATTCTGAAATATTGACTAAATGGGTAGATTATTTTTATATGTTGACTAACAAAAAACACCAGCATAACTTTACTATGGCTCTGTTAAATATATTTTGCAATAATAGTGTGGGTTTACATGAACGTTTATAAAATCTGAAACAGAGAGAAAGACTGGTGACTAATGAAAATAGATACATTTATGTATACATGTGTAAACTTAATATTCAAATCCATTTCTTCAAATTCTTAGATTGTTAGGAAAGATGAAATATTTAATGTCTGGCTCAAAACTGAGAACTTGGTCCTTCATGGAACTAGCACTTGACAAAGTGTATAAATTTACAGTTTTTGAAAAAAAAAAAAAATGAAGAATTTTTTTTTTTTTCAATATAGTTATTGTTCCTTAGGAAGAATATTATATGTAAAGTTAATGGTCAATCATGTGTGTTGTAAATTTAAGACCTGTTGGTACCATGATCAACAAATATCATGTTTCAACTTCTGATTAAAATTATGAAAATATGTCACTTGTAAAACGTGTATCTTTCTTAATATATAACTTTGTACCGAAGGCCCATGTATCTTGTCAATACAAATGAGGTAAAAAAAATCCCCAAACAAACCAAGAAGTAGGAAGATGTTTAAGTGAAATATAATAGTTGAATGATAATTTTTAAAAAAGAATTATACATTACGAGACATATTACTTCGCTGATCAACTCCTTCTGTTGATAAACAAAACTATATTATTTTTAAAAAAATAGTGTAAAATTTGATTACTGATAGGAAAATAATACCGACTAGCGGGTTTTCTTGGCGGGTGTAAAATTTTATGTTTTGCCTTCTCAAAGGCATGCCAATAATTTTAGCGTAATTTATTTTAGCGGACGCAAGGTTTTAGCTCTTTACTGATGGACACTAAGAAGAGTATTGACTATTTTAGCGAATAAAATTGTAGCAAACTATCATCAAAACGCCAAAATTAGCACCCCGCTAAAATTACACGCCATACGGTATATTTTGAGAAGCATGCTTTGTGGCCATAAGACTAGTTGAATGAGACAACGTGTATGTCAAACACACACTCCAAAAAAGCCGT
>NW_026933094.1:0-5443 GCF_032062105.1 Saccostrea cuccullata
TTGCGTGAAAAAATGCAAAACCCTAAAGATTAATGATAGTGAATTGGATATTGCGTGAAAACTTTTATGTTCCAAATCATTGGAAGTCACATTTACTACACTATACATTATTAATATTGTTAGTTTTTTTTGGCCTGGGTATCAATTCCCTTTGTAAAATTTGATAAATAGTGCAAAGAATAATTACTTTATAACTGTAACTACGCTTGGTTCGGCAACAAAGCACAAAGCACAGTATTCCCAAATAAAAACCCAGTCACATCATCAGATAATAGAAATGATAAAATTCACAATCGTTGACCTCATATAGTTCTATATATGCAATCTGAACAAATCAAAAAATGAACACATTTAAATATTTATAAAATGGCCTACGTCAATCCGACCTACAATCGTATAATTTGAAAGAATAAAATAAAGTGTGATATTGAAATGAAACATATGGAAATAATAAACAGTATTCAAAATCAAAAGTCCATAAAACAATATAAACAGGAGCAGAACGGACACGGACCTGGGATTAGATGCCAAGGAAGAGTGAGCATCCCCTGCTGACCGGTCATACCTGCCGTGCACTCCTGGTCATGATCAGAAAATAACGAAAAATCCATCGTCCATTCGGCGTATAAATAATTATTGGACTAACTTTTTGTAAGAAAAACATCAGCCAGCATTTTAATCAACGATAAATTGTATTTGCTAACAAAGTCATTGTATCGACCATAGAACTAACAAAATGATGACTTTAAACGAGACTGCTGATATTCTTGTTCCATGAACTTTTTTGTCAGAAGATAACCTCGTTTTAGACATTGTTCATACATAGAGCATACTCTTGCGTACCGAAAAAACTGAAATACATAATCTCCGTAACTGGGCGTAAGCAGCTGATGAATGTTTATTGCTGCGTAAGTAAGAGAGGTGTTAAGTTCATTGCGTTTATTATAGAGTTTCTTTGTTTACCATTACCCAGTAATGTATTTTTCAAGATACAGGTAAACTTCGGTATCTCGACATCGGATATGTCGACAACCTGGGATATATCGACGTCCGTCCGCGGTCCCGGCATTATTTACAATGTAAATGATTTGCAAAAACTCGGATATGTCGACCTCGGTAATGTCGACTACCCCGCTTATCTCGACGTATTTCACAGTCCCAAGAGCAAAATTTACCTGGTATATGTCGACATCGGGGCAATTTTCTGCTCTACTTAACCTAATTTTTTGTCAGATGGTCTCTCGTCACGCACGGACGACTCCGTGTATCTCGACGTCGTCAGAAATTCACACTTTCACACCCATGTTTCGACTTCATACTGCTTTGTGTGTTTGTAGAGGAATCCTAAGCCCCCTTAGGCGTCTTTAATACGTTAATTATTTAATGTTCAGCTTGGGTAATTTCATTGATAAATCTTCTCTATTCTGCATAAATGCAGGAACCTATACACTAGTATATAGGTCCCATGTAAATGTAAAACCGTCAATTCATTTATGTCGAAATCTGACAAAACTTAAAACATGTTATAAAAGAACAACTTACTGAATTATAATGAACAATATACACATTGAATTTAAATTAAATTAGAAATTGTGGTAAAAATGCATTCAACAGGAATCAATTAAATCTACGACATGCACGACTATTGCATCAGCCTATATGGATGCATAAAGCCTGTTATTTGCGCAATTCGAATTAAATTTGGTTTCAAAATGAAAGGAAAATAAATGATGAATGATTATGAAATAAAAAAAAGTGAAATGAATTAATTTTAAAAATATACTCGTTGATCTTTTTCCGTATCTCGGAAGTCGACATTGTACCGTTCCGGTTTCGAGTTTACAGAGTGGATTTTGTATCTTGTTCTGACAGAGCTAGTGGCACGCGGATCGAATCCTGGATGGAAAACGGTTTTTAAAAAATGAAATTTCGATAAAAAAGAAAGAAGTTTGTAAATAATATTTGTGAATAACTTTTTTTTGATTTGCTAATAAATGTAGAGGGATGGCTGAAATAAACGAGTTACAGTCAAATTGAAGACATGTAGGTACCTGTAGTTACACGTATGTCCAGTTTAGATTAACTCATGGTTTTACAGTTAAATTAAGGACGTCGAGTCTCAACTCTGATATCTCAACACCTCGGATATCTCGACATTTTCCGACTGTCCCGTCGATGTCGAGATAACGAAGTTTACCTGTAAATAACCAAATATGACATATCTTATCTCATGAGAGATGAGTCTGACTCTAATTGTACAAAAAATACAATTGGCAATACTACGGATCGACATGTATGAAACCTTACTTCAGTATCACAGCCAATTAAGAAATTTATAATTATTCTTTGTTCCAATGAATAACTTTACCACGTACATGAGATGCACATAAAAAAATCGTTGAAACCCTTGTTTTAAGGTTAACAGATCTTTTCTTGTGTTCTAAATTCTTTATGCTGATTGAGCAATTATCTGACAAAGAGCATGTATTCATTTTCATGTCAATTTAAATTCTGTTTCTATTACCACTGTAGGAAAGCGGCTGACCGTAGTATATACTACGGTCATCAAAACATGTCGGCCGAGGTCATCGCTTAGACTTTTTCAGTCAAGACTTTAAACATTTGTTAGGTTATTTGTGTTATTTCTTGCAAAATTTAAAGGAACGTTAATGAGAACTTGCTTTTAGTTATTATAGCTTACTTGAATTTAAAGAAATAAAGCTGTAGTAGGGCCTCAAAGATTTTGACAATGATGACCGTAATAACCACACTCAACAAAATTGATGACGACCATAATATAATTATAGAGATGACCGTAGTATATGTGCAAAATCAATTTAGACGAAAATATCTTATTTAATATCAGTACTTGATGTTCAATACAGATTTCATTATACAAGATCTATATACTAATTAGTATGGAGGTCATTAAAAAGAACTGAAACTTTTTAAATATGATTGATTTAATACTTATCGATACGAGAAGCCACGGTTATTTTATTTTTTTCTGTATTATTATACAATGTTATATACATTATACATATAAAATAATAATACGAGGGTTGTTCGAAAAGTTCGTGGACAACTGTCATATCTTTTTTATTTGACGTCATATGTTATCCAAATTTGGTAGAAATATTTTGACAATTAATCCAAATGCTTTGTATTAATTCTGAGAAAATATTACGATTGATTAAAAACTTATCCAGGTTTTAAAAATGCGAAAATTGGATCGCGGAGCAGGTCAAAATTTAGTAAGTTACAGACAATACAATAAATAGGGTCTAAAGCAATATTCTCTGTAAAATGGAGGAAAAACGAAAAACTACCTAGAGATTCAAATTAAGATTTGTTACATCGATACGTGTACCAAATTATGGTTTTATATTTTGCTTTGTTGAAAAATAATCAACTTGAGAAGATAAGTAGTCCTTATTGATAACAACAAAAACGATGACGTTTTAGAACGTCACGGAGCAGAAGATACTGAAGCAATTTTGCGTTTTTCTCAGGAAAAATCCTGAATAAACTCTAAAAATGTTGAAGGAATCAAGAAAATATGTCACAAGCGAGTTGTGCATGTGTGTACAAATAGTACAGGCAATATTTGAGTGACAGAGACTCTGTATCGGATGACGATGACCTGTGAAGAAACGGTTTTACTGTAAACATCTGAACAAAACTTTAAAATTTGAAACGTAATAGAAAGACAAAGGCGCTTCAGAGTTGCTTATCCTGTGGAAGCAGAGTGAAACACTAAAAGAAATTAAAACCTTAACAAAGGAGATTATACAATGAGATCAATTCTTAAAAAATAAATGTCAACTATTAGAAAAAGATCGATTGAATGAATGGGCATTGGAATATTCTGTGTGAAATGTATAGGTATATCTATTATAAATTTTCGCCTCTATGTGTTGACGTTAAATTGCCATTTTGTGTGCTCCGCGGGTACAAAACATGTTGATTTAAAAATGAAGTGAATTTATTTGTGTTAAATCGAATGGAATGAAACTTCACACATCAACAAAACAAATATTTTTACATATTATAATGTGCTTGTTTTAAAATTCCAGTGAGTAATGTAACGAAGATGGACATCGTCCACGAACTTTTCGAACAACCCTCGTAATGATAAGAGCGACTATTTAGTTTATTTTGCATTCTTTGGGAATAATATTGATATTGCGATCATCACTACATTGTAAGTCCTAGTCATCTTCTGAAAAAAGACAAACCTCGCCTTTCAAACAGTTTTATTTGCAACTGTTACCCAAAATGACAGTGACTCATCATAACAATATCTCATGTAATAAACCGTCCTTTGTTTATAGAACTTGCCGATATCAAGCAACAAGTGGTGTGCAATTTTTGCCATGTTCTGATGTTTTTCATTAATGCACAAAAGTCATCCAAACGACAAATATCTTCCATTTTACTGATAAAATCAGAAAGAACACTGTGAATTTCACTGCTTTCTGTGTTAGTCTCAGCATATTGTCCAAACTCACATTGCTGCTGACGTTTACTTTCATGAACTGTATTTTTTTTTTAATCTCAACATTTATACACACTGTATATCCATTACTGATTTTTTTCTTTAAGTCCAGATAAGTATATAGGAAAGTGAATAGATTTATATAGTTTTTTTTCAGTTTCTGAATTAAGTTCTATTTGACGTATGCTGAACCCTAACCCTAACCTCGCTTCCAAATGGTGAAATACGGTATGCTATGTACACTGAACGTTTAACAAAACTTCTAAGTGTTAACCTTACATTTTTTGAAGTTTTAAAGAACAAATGCAAACAATAAATGATTTCCTTAGTTCTTGGTTGATGATGCATAATTAAGTTCAATGTTGCATAAATTTCATGTAAGTATCTCGTGACAATTTTAAGCAAAGCATCAAGGAAATGATTTACCCTCAAAATGAGAAATTCACACAAAAATCTATATGGAGCATGACCACCACTCGCCCTTATTACTTCAAGACACCATGTATCCCTGAATAGGAGTGTTAGGTATCAGCATTCCTAACTGTTTCTGATATGTGTATATTTAATTTGCTGAATGAACTGATCGTGAGAATCTGGCCACACAGACAGTTTCACAGGATGCATTTGTTTATGCAGCTGTAGATTAAGCCCGCATGTTAATACTCATTTTACTGTATATCACTGTAGCACTAGGGAAGTTAATCAGTTGTAGTTTCGACCGTCACTGTAGACACATGCTTTAATAAATATATATATCAAAACGTGGAATTCCTTATTTATTTTATTCAGTGGAAGAATATTACATTTGGCGACGAGGATAAACTTTTATATTGCTATTAACTCTTTGAAATTGATAAGTGACTTTCAGCATGCCTACTTACGGAAAATTAACCTCATATGATGAAAGTGAAGACTGGATTCAATACATAGAGAGACTACAAAGTT
>NW_026933095.1:0-54444 GCF_032062105.1 Saccostrea cuccullata
CTCTTTATCACCCACCTTTCACTTTCATTGATGCATAGAAAAGGGGAGATAACCCGTAAACCTAGTGACTACGTACTGACACTGATGGATAAAACAAATTCCGGTTATCTCATTTACTCGATTTTTCACAAAAAGGGGTGAATGATGACATATAATTAAAGGATATAGAGTTTGATAACGACGCATATTGTGAGATGAACTCAAATATGCGGTAATATAATTCAATCAGGATTGGGCAACAGGCAATGCCTATGTAAGCCCTCTCCTTTTATAAATGGTCAAGATACAAATTAGAAGTAAATAATACATGAACATGATAATCAATAAAATTATAATGAAAAATAAAGATTCACAATCAAGTATTATTTATCAATAATATATTAAAAAAAAAATGACAACCCCCTAACTGTATGCATATTATTTACATACTGTTCCAGCTTAAAAATAATACAAATATTTGAAAAAGAGAAAAAAAAAATTATGCATTTAATAGAATATTTAATATGACAGTGTCCCTAATTTAGTCTTTTAGAAGATTTAATAAATTCTTGTACATATGAAAATATTTGACAATTTGTTTGATAAGAGTATTGAGATTTTCCTCTTAGTAGAGCGTAGTTCAAAAACAACATTAATATCATTTAATTTTTTTACCAATATGTTTCTTTCAACATTATACGATGGACAGTTGATAAAATAATGTTCAGTTTTTAGTATGAAATCCACACTTTTGACATGATTGAATATCTGATAAAAAATGATTTTTAAATGTCTTTAAGTTTACTAGCATTGTTTCTCAACTGACAATGCAAGATATTTTCTTTCCTATTACCAAAATTAAAGTACTTACAAGGTTTATTAGTTGCTCCCCAATTCTTAAGTGAATGATATCATAAAGAACATATGTTATTTTTAATAATTTTTAACTTTTCTACACATTATACAACCATTCCCACGATAAATGAAGTCCTTGCTTTTTACATCATAAGCAGCTGCTTACCTTGAAATTGGACATTTGCAAAACTATTTATTTAAAACATTCTGACTCTAATTTTGCACACAAGTAATCTGAAAATGACACTAAAAAGATGCCCAGGTTTCTAGTTGACAATATCTATGAAGTTTTGGAGGTCAGGTCTTCCATTAATTGTTAGAATGCAACTGGAAACCAATTGCATCCTGTTTTTTGTAACTCTGTTGTTGGTTTGAACATATTTTATTGTTATATGATGTTTATATCAAAAGGATTGGACACAAGTTTTTAAAACTTAGAACGTCCTCCTCTTTACAACAGTTAATAACACAAAGTATTGTTCAAAAATTAATTTACACAGGGACCAAAGGTCAAGAAAATTATCTAACATAGGTAATGCATGTACAAAATTGAATTGATGTAGTATGGACAAACAAATCTGTTAGATATCATGTTAATCTCTGCGCTGCAGGTCAAACTTTGATAAATAAGGACATTTAAAAATAAACTTTCATTTTCAGAAATACTCATCGAATTCTGTTGTTGTATTTAACACGATGATGTAACATGTTGTGTGATTTTTTCTCAAAAAGAGAGAAAAAAATTCAACACTTGTTGAGGTCTATTAACATTTAGCTTTTAAAATTGACGTATTTCGTATATGTGAAGTTGGTTAAATACAAAAAAAGTGATATACGTGATGACTTTTCCATTCAACTTTCCTCACTTATGTGGAGCGATATATCCTCATCGAAATCCATTACAAAGCCAATTATAAAATGTTATCAGCAGAATTTTTCCATAACCAGGACAGCTATAAACCAACCAGTTGATGAAATGAACAAATTTAACTTTTGAACTAATGAATTACATGTAGCAATTCTATGGTCGATACAATGGGTTTATCAATAAAGCTTTGGAATTTCCAATGGCTTCATTGGGATGGAAATCAAATGCAATGGACTGCGCTTTTCTTTATAGTAACGGGTGCAGACTGGCAAAGACATTTTCCCGGTATGTGTAATGCAATGCACATCAGGTGAACACATACGTAATTACAGGAGATGCTTAGTCACAAACTTAAACCTTTGGTTGTTTTAGAGGTCCCTTTTAGAAATTACAAGCAATAATGTAGTCCTCTCCCTTTTTTGGTGGTGGTGGTGGGGGGGGGGGAAACAAAAATCGGAGAGGGCTACATTATTGCAGGTACTGTTTGCATTCCTCCCGATTTGTTTGTTTAATTGCACGTTGAGCTTGGCTGATGTTCATCATCTCCATTGTTCATTCTTTAATAGTAGAGTGTGCTCGTTGAATATGTATACAGTATAAATGTATAGTGTGATTATTTTGATTCAAAGTAGAGTTTTTGGAAAACGTCGAGTTAAATTAAGGTATTTTTTATACTTTTCATTATAGGTAATTAGTCTAACCTTATGAAAGGTTATTTTTATATTGTCTGCATTATGGACACTGACCAACATAAACTAGTACTCTTAAAATAAGATAGCATTTTGGGATAACATGAACTTTAAACATACTATTGAAAAAGTCGGAATTATCACTCATAATTGTTATCACTACACCTGAGATAATGTTCTATTGTTACGTGTGCAGACAAATCAAAAACATTTTGTGGTGGCAAAAAAATTGATAAGAAGGCATCTAATATTTCAAGTACAATGGCAAAACACCCATTTTTTGACGTGAACTAAGTATGAATTTCTATGATTTGGATAGAACTTAAAAATATGGTTTTGGTATTCGATATCAAACATTTTTTACTTTTGTAAAACTCAAGAGTATTCAGTACATGTAACTATAAAACATTCACTCTTTCTACCACAAATGTTTTGCACTTGATAAATAACCTAAATTTGAGAGAGTTTGGAATAGTGTAATCGATTGCAGACATCCTAAGAATGAATACGTGAAAGTCTTTAATACAGGAAATAGTTCATATCGCAAAACACGAATTCCTGAACCCCCGACTCATGCAATTGTTCGTGTGAAAATTGTTTATTTCAAATAAAGCCAAATCAAAGAGATAACAAGTCAATCAGAATTCTGACAACTTAAGATTGGTAATAATCAATTGAACGATTTTATCGCTCGTCCTGTCTCGATAAAAATGACATCTTGTTTGTAGAGGGAAATCACTAAGAATGGACACGTAGAAGCTTACAAAAGAATTTTGCCGTAATTTCTTAAATTGTTATTTGCTTTAATTCATATGTTCAGTGTTGTGTTTATAGAAACCAAAGAAAATGACTGCTAAGCAATTTGTATGTCCAAATTCTTGCTTTAATTAACGAACTGTCCAAAATTTTGGACATTGTGAGTCGATTGAAATAAATGGCATGCGGATTTTAGACATAAATGAAGGTATACATTGTCATAATCAGTTCCATTTCAGTTTGGTTTCATATCAATCATTATTAAATTCCACCGTATGTAGGTATATTAAATCCAGCCTTTCTTCTACTCCACTAATTTTTATTTTCATCGAAATATTTTCTTTATATTTCAGCATTTTCTGTTGAAGTAATCGGGGTCTTTTATGATACGATTATCTGAAGTTTGTAGAAACCCCCGTATCCCTTCACAACTCTCCAACAATGACTAATAAAAATATTCATGGTATCACATCGTTCCTTGTGTTTATCTGTCAACGAGCATCATTGTAACTTTTATTGAATCTCGAAGGCTGATAGTGTGAAATTATTTGTATACCCGGCAGCGACTCAACTCCCCAAGTATTTTACTTTGGTCAAAACATATCTAAATTCTTGAAATGGTCTTCAAAAATTATTTTTCTCTGTCTTCCTGCAATCCATCACAAATCTTACATGGCCTAAACCCATGCAAGGAATCTTACATATTTGAAAGAGCTGCTTCTGGAATTTTTTCATCGTTTCTTTGATATTTTTATATTGCAAATTTTTTCATCATAAAAATCATTTTGAGTTTACTTTGAAATTCTTATTTACCTATTTCCTAACTAGAGTCACGATTTGTAGAATCTATGTCTTTGATGTAAATTCCTACAGACACAAATAATTTGTATAATGCCCACTGGTTCATCTGCACTAAAATAGTAAATTAAAGAGATATATTATATTATCTTCTATGTATTATCATGTACTACAAGTAACTTTCATGCAAAGATCCTTAGGAAACATATGTATATAGGGAAAAAAATTATCGAGAGTCTCTACTCAATGCCATATTTGTTAGAAATCAATGCAATGGTGTAAATGAATGCAATTAATTGTAAATACGCGAAAAAAAAAATCAACACAAGCGAAAACGACAAAAATAAATGACCAAAAAAAAACAACTTTGGAACGTATTTAACATAAAATGATATTTTCAGTGGAAAGCTCTCCTTAGATTTACCAGATTTTTTTCTTTGTGGACTGAATTAAAACCTTTATTAGGAAAGGAGGGCAATTACGTGCGTAGGTAAACGATATTCAGGGAACAATATATCTGTCAAAACGTGAATACCCCCTGCTGTAACCGAGTTTTCACGACATGACTCATCAAAAATTAAAGACATGCGCAATGAAGTTCACGTGCACGAAGTGTCACCTTGGACTGGCAGCGAGTGTCTTGCTGATGCGAGGGCGGGACGTAATATCATTGCAGATGTCAACGACTAAACATAGATACCCTAACAAAATTATGAAAACATCTTCGTGAATATAAAGAAATCTGTTAAAGATATTAATCACAAAAAGAAACGTGCGGATTTAAATAATCAAACAGATACGGATATAGTTGGAAACAATTTTCAAATGAATATCGAATAAAAAGTCAATATTTATAATTTGTTAAAGACAGAATACCTTTGTTCTCTGCTGTGTTATATTTGTTTTAAGACATTTCAAATTAAGTGATCTACTCGAATAGACGATATGCCCATGTTTGCATAGAAAAAAAAATCCAAGGGCTTTAACCATCACCTGGGTGAAAAATAACAATTTAAAGGATCAGAAAGATATCATGCACTTCGCTAATTATAAAGTAAGGCAAAATAAAAACAAATAGATAAAAAAATGTTCCTCAAAATAAGAGAAATATAGGACATTGGGGATCAATAAAATATACTAAAAGTAAGTATCAGTAACATGTTACTATACTAATCTTTAATTTTATAATAGACGCACACACGATCAAGATTCAAAGACAAAAAAATTCAGATAGCAATTGGTAGCCAGACTGACTCAGGCGATCAAAAGCATAAGAGGAGAAGGTCTGAAAAGAGCAAAGAATTGCAAGAGGACAAAGACAGTTTTATATGCCGTTTTTGAAATATTAGTGGTCTTGTTCACTTTCTTATTCGGGAAGGTAGTTCAATATTTGGAGGAGTCTAAAAAGCAAATTCTTTGTAAAAAGATTTTTGAGAGGAACTAGAATCAGGAATCCACTACATTAAATTTCTTCATGACAGCGTCCACGCGCCATGAAGAGTAAAGGAGTTTTGGGGATAAACAGAACAGAAAAATGATAATTTGTCACATATATAATATTCGACTTTGTTACCCTTTGACTTGGTTCATTTTCCAAACTTGAAAAGAAACCTTTCAAGAAAGAGGAAACATAATCCAGTATACGAAGGGCCATACTGAAAATGAGTTCTAAACCCAATCAGAAATTGGATAAAAATGTTACCAACATGTATTTTTAGGTCATCTGAGTAAACTCAGGTGACTTATTGCTATCCGTTTGTCCGTCGTCGTGCGTTGTGCGTTGTGCGTCGTGCGTTGTGCGTTAACATTTGAACATTTTCAGCTTCTTCTCTGCAACCACTGAACCAATTTCAACCAAATTTGGCACAAAGCATCTATGGATAAAGGGGAACAGAATTTGTGCATTTTTCTGATCCCTGCCCCCCTAGGGGCCTGAGGGGTGGGGCCAAAACCACTAAAATTAATGCAATCTTAAAAATCTTCTTCTTTACTCCTGGACATCAAGCAGTCAAACTGTTCACATGTAATAATTAGCATCAAGTCTTCTACCAAATTGTGAAATTCATGGCCCTGGGATCAGGGGTTCTAGTGCTAGGGCGGGGCTAAATATGTATATAGTGAAAATGCATTATCTCTTTGAAAATCTTCTTCTCTGCTCCTGGGCATTAAATAAACCAACTAAGTACATAGTTATGATGAGCAAGAGTGCCTCTACCAAAATTGTGAATTTTATGGCCCCAGGGTCAGAGGTTCTGGTGTTAGGGCGGGGCTCTATTGATTATATAGTGAAACTGCATGAATTCTTTGAAAATCTTCTTCTCTGCTCCTGGGTATAAAATAAACTAACTAAGTGCAGAGTCATGATGTGCAAGAGTGCCTTTACCAAAAATGTGAATTTTATGGCCCCAAGGTTAGGGATTCTGGTGTTAGGGCGGGGCTCTATTGATTATATAGGAAAATACATGAATACTTTGAAAATCTTCTTTTCTGCTTCTGGGTATTAAATAAACTAATTAAGTGCTTAGTTATGATGAGCAAGAGTGCCTCTACCAAAATTGTGAATTTTATAGCCCCAGGATCAGGGGTTCTGGCGGGGCTCTATTGATTATATATAGTGAAAATACATGAATTCTTTGAAAATCTTCTTCTCTGCTCCTGGGTATTAAATAAACTAAGTAAATGCATAGTTATGATGAAAAAGAGTGCCTCTAATAAAATTGTGTCAGGGGTTCTGGTGTTAGGGCGGGGCTCTATTGATTATATAGTGAAAATACATGAATTCTTTGAAAATCTTCTTCTCTGCTCCTGGGTATTAAATAAACTAAGTAAATGCATAGTTATGATGAAAAAGAGTGCCTCTAATAAAATTGTGAATTTTATGGCCCCAGGGTCAGGGGTTCTGGTGTTAGGGTGGGGTTCTATTGATTATATAGTGAAAATACATGAATTCTTTGAAAATCTTCTTTTCTGCTCCTAGGTATTAAATAAACTTACTAAGTGCATAGTTATGATGAGCAAGAGTGCCACTACCAAAATTATGAATTTTATGGCCCCAGGACACTACTGATTATTACTGAATATTACTGATTAGTTGAAATGCATTTTTTGTTCCCCTACCCTGCCTATGGGTATTAAGTTACCAAACTGAGCAACTGTTAAGTGTATAGTTATGATGACCAATGGACCGCCAGCTCTTTCAAAATTGTGAATGCCATAGTATCTGGCTTAAAATATGAATCAAATTCAATGACTGGAAAGTTGTTGCATAATGCTCAGGTGACCTATAAGGCCCATGGGCCTCTTGTTAATTCAAAGGGAATATTTAAGTTAAATTATTTAGACAATATTACTAGTATTGGAAAGCATCTTTTGCTTCTTTCCGAGAACAGGGGACATTATTTATTGAACAGCCTTCGTACGGCATGCAAACCCAACCGTATTTGAAGAGCATTATTCTGTATCCTTAGCTGCTATTGTCGTTTGATATTGGCCAAAGATTGAAGAGTGGTCCATTTGGAAACACACTTTAGAATTTGATTTTAAGAAAGGATAAAAGTTATAACGGATACTTCAAACAAAAATTTAATGCAAGGATTATTTATAAGATAGGCACATATCCCAGCAATGGAAAACATCAGAAAACTTATATATGTCAACATGTTTATTTTTTTCCCACTATTGCCTCCAACACTATATACCCCGAAATGCAAAATACTGCAAATGCACCTAGCCACAAATTTGTCTATATATAAGAATTAAAGTCTGAAGGGTCAACTTTAATTAAAAAAAATGTTAAGGAACATAATTTAATCATTGTTTTGCGTTAATTATTTTAAATATTAAATTTCCACTTCGTTAGGCTAACGTATCAAAATTTAGTATACGGGAAATATGTCTCACTTGTCAATCTAGGTCATTTTTAAATATTTTTATGGACTCAATCTTCAAAAATTTGTTTTCTTTTTACATAATAACATTTAAGAAAAAGAATAAGCATAGAAATATTATAAGTTGACGCATTACTTTTCATAATACAGGTTCTGATATTTCAATGCAAATTTATTTTGAAAATTTCAAAAGTTATTATAATTTAAAATTTTGACTTACTAGTAAGTTTGTTCTCATATTATGTTCTTTGGGCCAGGTCCTTTAACAAAATGTTGGAATTCTGATGGCAAGACGGGCCTCTTTATTAGCCAATCTATTGTAATAGTCCTTTATAGCATAATTTATTTATCGTGTAGTACATTGGTTGATGTATTGCATGCCAAATCTTAGACCTTTGCTTTTACTCTAAATCAAAAATTGTTCCGTATACTTGATCAATGCATAGAGCACTTGTCGGGCGTGACCCTTCAACAGGGATTTTTTTTCCCTCCTACGCACCAGATCCCGCCTTTTGATTTTCCGGTGGTCCTTTTTTATGCCCTATTATCAGATTTGTTACTTCAACATATTTTTTTTATTAACCACCGTTGTCTTCACTTTTTTTATCTATGTACACTCAAATCTGACTACAGTGTTGACATTAACTGCACTTAAATTTATGTCTAAGAAAATTGTAAAATGAAATTTAAAATAGAAAAAAATATAGGTTGTGACTGTAATACAGCTCATACTGAGAAAATGCAACGTGGGAGCAGAGCAAACAAGGACTCTAGAACCATCAGAGGTGGAAATAGGTGCTATATTTAGGAATAAGCATCCTCTGACGACCAACGTTCATATCCATCGTTCGTGAACTCCTTGTCATGGTCAGACAAACAGGAAAATCTGTTTACACTTCAGTGTGAAAAAAATTATCGTTAACAATTGGCATAAAAATTCCGTCATCATTCAATTTAATATGGAATGCCATATACGACAGCCAACTGCCTACTGCCAACTGCTGACTGGTTACTGCTAACTGTCAGCTGCTTACTGCCAACTGCCACACATATTTGAATAATTTTATATTTGTATTGATATTTATATGGATTTTCACCCAAATTAAAAAAAAGAAAAGAAAAGAAAAAAAAAGGCACGGATCTAGGACATTTTTCCAAGGGGGTCACCCTGGTAAAATTAAATTGAATAAATGACCAATATGTTTAATCTTATGTAATATTCAATATATGCGGTTGATAAAATACATTGTTTATTTTTTTATTTGTTTTCCTATTTAAGATAGGTAATAAAATGACTATTTTCTGCTTTTAATCTTAAAAGAAGCCCCCCCCCCCCTCCCCTGGAGACAATAAAACCTTTGAAGAATAATAATAATAAAAAAGATTTATCGTTTCGCAGAGAAAGAAGTTTTGAAAATGAATGTCCGTTTTCCATTATATTCTATAGCAAAAAAATCCCACAAATAAAAGATGTATATCACTGTGTGTTATAATGTTGCACATGCATAGATGGGGGGGGGGGGGGGCATTTAAAATTTTTACAGTCATACGTTACATAAACTAAAGGAACTACCGGTATAACTGACCTTGGACCCTCCACTTAGAACACGCCGATCAAACATTTATTTCTCTTTGTTTGTACAAATGAAATATGTTTTACATGCATAGATCCAGAGAGAGGGGTCCGGAACATCCCCTTCGAAATTTGTAAAGTTATTTAATTCACAAACTAAACCAACTAAAAGTTATTTAATGTGTAAAATAAATCAACTAAAAGGGACCTTAGACCCTCCCTCTCCCAAACCGAAAATGTGGATTTGTGTTAAGTTTGTATGAAAAATGTCATACACATGAAGGTATGACGCATAATGTCCCCCTCTCCCCGGCCGAAATAAATTTTCACATTTAGGAAAGGACTTAACGTATTTTTTTCTTGTCAAGAAACTTTCTGGGTTGGATTTTTTTTTTTTTACCAGAGTGAACCTCTTGGAAAAAAATGTCCTATAGATCCGCTCCTTTTTTTTTTTAAATTTACATAAATATCAATATAAAAATAAGATTTATTCAAATACTAGTATGTGTGGCAGTTGGCAGTAAGCAGCTGCAAGTTGGCAGTAAGCAGTCAGTAGTTGGCAGTAAACAGTTGGCTGTCGTATATGGCATTCTATGGCAACTGCTAACTGCTTACTGCCAACTGTCAGCTGCTTACTGCCAACTGCCACACATATTTGAATAAATTTTCATATTCATTTTGATATATTTATGTGTATTTTCAAAAACAGACGCGGATCCAGGATTTTTTTTCCAAAAGGGACACCCGGGTAGAAAAAAACCAACTCAAACTTCTTGACAAGAAAAAAAGTAAACTCAGTTAAATTCCTAAATGTAAATGTGAAAAATTATTTTTGGCAAGGGGGGGTCTGCATGCTTTAAGTCTATGAGATTTTTCAATTAAACACGGATCCGTGTTTTTTTTTTTTGGGGGGGGGGGGGGCAAGATCCTTTTAATTTATGCATTATATAAATTTCAGTTGGTTTAGTTTGTACATTAAATACCTTTTACAAATTTCAAAGAGATGGTCCGGACCCCCCCCCCCCCCCCCTCTAAGCATATAAAACATATAATGGGGTTTATCCAATATGGATAAACCTGGTTATTTCGTGCAGCTTAATGTTTTACATGCAAAGATAGATAACTCTTTGTTTCTTAACATTGAACGTCATAAATCATCGGGCTCGGTGCTTAAAAAATTCTTGATATTTCTTGTATGCGCATGTCTTCTAGAATATTCCTTTTGAATCTGTAAATTGAACGAAGCAGACGCAAAGATTTTTTAAAAGAATTAATCGATCATCATCTGCTGATTTATTGTCAATTACAAGTAAATATGTTACGTGTATCAAGAGCTTCGAAGGCCAGAAGACCTTATTTCAAAGAAATCACAAGAAGTTCCGTATCCAGACCTAAAACATAGAGAAGGCCTATCTGCTGTAGCTGTAGAAACTCATGCAGTTCTGAACATGATGTCGCCATTGTCGAGCAGGCACCTGACTCAGAGTCACTGTAACTTCCTTAGTTTACCTGTTACCTGCTCAACATAATCGAGGTACAGTTTAATTTGACCCAAATCCTTTTATTAATTATTATATTTTTAATTTTTACGAATTTCCATACAATGCAACATTCAAATGACGTCATATTTGTTATCCAAGGGAACCCTATGCATGTTTTTCACAAAATATGACACCTTTTTTCCACCATTGCTATTTGCCAAAACCAATATCGAGTGTTTTGTGTATTTCTGCACATTTGGGAATTTGCCTAAATCTAATGCACGTGTATCCGTCGTGGTTTAAACCAGAATTACAAACTTGATTTAAAAAACCAAAACCCTGCATAAATAGTCTATAAACTATCCATCTAGGCTTCACATAGTAATAATTTGGGATTTCCATCGTTCGTTATGTTTTCTACGGTGATCTAGGAATGCCATTTTTATATAATTTTCAATGAAAATATCGGGGGTTTGTTAAAAAAAAAAAAAATCGTCCCATTACATGTACATAAACATTTAATTTCTTTAAATATACACTAAATTATACTTGTACATATAATTAATTTTTTAAATAATTTAATTAATCGATTAATTAAACGTTTAACAATATTTTGTTTTTCTAAACGACTCCCAAAATGATTAAATAAATAAATAGAAATAAGGTATTCTAGACTTATTGATTTGTAATTAATATTAATTTTATTTCTTGGTAATTTTAATTGTAGACACGTCACACCATTTCCTAGTCGTGTATGGCAGGAATAATCTGTAAAATTAATGCACTTCAATTTTATTTAGATAGTTCAATGGTTACGTGTTGTGTTTAGTAAACATTGGTCTTGCCCACATTGACCGTTGACTGGCCTGAGGAGTAATGCAGGGATATCGCCTTCCTAGAAATTGTATCTGTTGTACTAAGGATTATGATCTGGGCTGAAAGTTTAAATTAAATTAAAAAAAAAAAAAAAACCAACTTATATTGACAATTTTTCTTTGGTTTATAGCAATTTAATCACAAATCATCCAAAAAAAAAAGAATTATGGCATTAGTCGGGATGTTAGTTATGCAGATTTTTTAAGTTTAATGTACATTTAAAAGCAACATATACAAGGTATATTATAAAATAATGATAATAAATAAATTCCATATACTATTTCTCGGTTTATGTGGACCAGGTTTCATTACAGTACCTTTTCCCTCCATGTACATGTACCTATTCAGTTTTGCATCTAACTATTTAGGAGCCAGCTGTAGCCAGTCTCCTTCAAACTGGTGTATCTCAAAATACAGAAAGCAAAAGTCTTTTTTTCAATTTCAGGCAACAGGTATCATTTCAGCAGATCTGGTCCCCTCCTTTTGATCATATGATTAATTTTATAGCATATATATGTCAGAGTATTATGGCTTTTCTACCGTCAAATGTTATTTATCAGGAATCAGTTTTGTCATCAACTTGCATGGTTGACAGAATCCAATCGATTCATTTATTATTAATAAGATATGGGTTGGTTACAAGAGATGTAACTAATGCGTCTCAGGATATAAGAAAACTATTATATTACCTATGTTGGATAACATTGTCAGTGTTTTGCCAGATTTGTGTTCTGATTTTGAAGCTGCTTTATTTAAGTCTGCTTTTACATGATTTTGAAGCTGCTTTATTTAAGTTTGCTTTTACATGATTTTGAAGCGGCTTTATTTAAGTCTGCTTTTACATGAGCTTTCTTTGCATTACTAAAAGTGAGTAAAATAGTGGCTTTGGGTATCAAGCATATATAATTGTCTCTTGTGATAAGATTCAAGTTTTTTGTTACAACATTTTAGACTGGCCAAACTGGTTCGGGAACATGTTTGCATTTTGAAAAATATTACAATATGATTGTTTCAATCTTTGCAGAATTTTGCTGTATTATGTACAAATATTGATAGGGCGTCTCAATTTTCACATTTAAACTCAAAACCCTTATCCCAATATCAGTTTCCGTCCATCTTAAGGTATTCAATGTATAATGAAGGGATTTTCGACAATTTTAGATAAAGATAAAAGTGAAATGAACCAAAATTCGCTAGACTAATAACATGTACAGAGACGGTCATTTTGCACATTGAAAGTTTCTAAGAGTTACCTGGCCTTGATTAAAAAAAAAAAAAATTATTTATCTAAATTTCTTCGGTATTATTCACTTTATATCATATTTTAATAAACAAACAAACGCATATTTTCATCAAGAGATAATACTCGGATTAGTTTGAAATTCAGATTACTTCTTAAAATATCTTTCAAACACATATGCGCTGTCCATAGACTTTAATATTAAAATCAAGGTGCAATTAATTGGTTAGTAATCAACATGTAAATTCCTTGTTGGAACATTTTTGTTTGACAACATCTTCAAATTATGACTAAAATATTGCCGACTTGGCGTAGAACAATAAAAATTAATCAATCAAAATATTTTTCTACCAATGATTTAAAATATTGGACTATTTATTTCTTAGGTACAAAATATGGTCGTTATACATTGTATAAACTTTAAACAAAGCTTTGCAGTTTTTGAATATTCAGTCAACTGAAGTTAAGACGTACTGATTTTTCACATTGGGGTTGCAACCCACTTGTATACAAAAGTGTTTACAGAGGAAAATATTACGCAGATCGGAAGGTGGCAGTTGGGCGCCAGGGCTGTGTATTGAGCAAAATTGAAAAAAAATTAGATACGATACGATACAATAATTTTTTTTTTTCTAAAGATATATGCGATATATTGGATTCTATTACAAGTCAATCATAAAAGGCTTATAAATCATTTAACGTATGAATTTCATAAAAATTAAGTGTTTCATTGTCATTACAACTTACACCTCAAATTAAAACTTTTAATGACTATCAAATCAAAACTTTTAATGACTGTAAAATCAACATTTTAAATTAAAATTGTCTATGCTTTAGTAATAATTCTAAAAACTGTGTTATTGCCTTAAAAAATTGAATGATTATTTAACAGATTTAATTAGTGAAATATGATCTTTGGTGATTGAAGTTCCAATCTTTTTAACAGAATTAGAAGAAAAAATGCCTGTCCGATACGTATTGGAAGTAAATTTTCGATACGATATGTTTCTTGTATATTGATACGTATCGATAAATTGATAGAACCCTACAGTCAGCAGCCTGCAAATCTTACATAAGACCATTGTTGTAAATTTACCTTCTGTTTATATATATGTTTTATATTATGACACAACTTTGCAATTCAAATATTGCTTTGACATTTACTTAGTATTCCCACAAACTTTTATTACATATATGGTCACATATTTTGCCTCAAAATAATTGATAAATTGCCTTGCAAATTTAGAATGACAGAAGTGTAGACATAGGATTAATAGTGCATGTGCTACATTTGTGGTAAGTTTAAGGGTCGTGGTGCATCAATCAGTTATCCACATATTAGGACGCATTGCAAGGGAGATACTGGAGTTTTTCAGATTTGGGAATCAATTTTATTTATACTTTGAGAAATGATATCAATTGTGTAATTTTGTTTTGTGAAAATTTCTGCGATGCTTGTCATGAGCCCCATTGTGTGCGAGTTGCACATTTATCATTTTCAATGCAATTTGCATTTATTTTGAAATTTCAATCTTAAGGCGCAATTTGTGCCTTTCACTTACCAATTTTGTTATTTGGTGCGATTTGTACCTAATTTGTGCACGATTTGTGCTTTTATTGTTGATCTGGGTGCCAATTTTAGTTTGAGACGGATGGGTCATGCGACTATGTCCCTTGACCCATTTGGCTTAATACATATATTTTGGTGCGATTTGTACCTAATTTGTGCACGATTTGTGCTGTTGTTACTTTGGGCCGCAAAATTGCCGCCCCAATTTTAGTTTGTGGCGGATGGGTCACGTGACTTTGTCCCTTGACCCATTTGGCATAATTTTGCAAAGAATGCTGTCTCCGGGGGGTACTGTTTTTTCCAGACTCCTTGGATCAAGGTGGTATTTCTCTTGCTCATCATCTATATTCATTTACCTATGCTGCCATATAATCATAATGATCGGCGCATACATTGTGTTATATCTAATTTATTATTAAATGGCCATGACAAGCACGCCAAAACAAATAAAGTCTTCTTTTTATTGACTGTATTTTCAGACTTCGTAAACCTTTTACTGGGGTTAATCTGATCAAGTTTGTTTCTGTTATTGTCGTAGTCCAATGTCACGAAATAATGGGGTTTATCCAATATGGATAAACCTGGTTATTTCGTGCAGCTTAATGTTTTACATGCAAAGATAGATAACTCTTTGTTTCTTAACATTGAACGTCATAAATCATCGGGCTCGGTGCTTAAAAAATTCTTGATATTTCTTGTATGCGCATGTCTTCTAGAATATTCCTTTTGAATCTGTAAATTGAACGAAGCAGACGCAAAGATTTTTTAAAACCCACCCTCCCTCCCCTTAATTTTATATTTTATCCCCCTTTAGCACCTCTGCCATTCTTCTAATGCATTTTCATTACAACTGGGTTTTTTTCCGGTTGTTTTTTCGTTTTCTTTTAATTTCTCGTTTCAGCGTCATGGCATGGATCGAATCTTGAAGAGGATCCACCAGCTTGTTGATGTGCTTTGCGGACCTTCGATGTTGATGTGCTTTGCGGACCTTCAATGTTCCAGTTGCGTGTGGCTATTGACTTTGTTAGGCATAATTTTGCAAAGAATGCTGTCTCCGGGGGGTACTGTTTTTTCCAGACTCCTTGGATCAAGGTGGTATTTCTCTTGCTCATCATCTATATTCATTTACCTATGCTGCCATATAATCATAATGATCGGCGCATACATTGTGTTATATCTAATTTATTATTAAATGGCCATGACAAGCACGCCAAAACAAATAAAGTCTTCTTTTTATTGACTGTATTTTCAGACTTCGTAAACCTTTTACTGGGGTTAATCTGATCAAGTTTGTTTCTGTTATTGTCGTAGTCCAATGTCACGAAATAACTATTTTTGTAAAAACAAAGAGATATATATCTTTGAGAAAAATATTCAAAGGTTCAAAATTAACGGGAAATTGAAATTTATTTTTAAAATAACACCCCTGTGAATCAACAACAAATCCTTTTTTCAGTTTTTATCACTTTCCAAAGATTTTGTTGTCTCATGTAGGGGGGGGGGGGGGTTTAAAAAAGGAAAATGGTCATTTTATAAGAAAACAAATAAAAAATACTATACTTTATCGATTTAATGTGTTGAAGTTTACATTAATAAAAACATACGATGAGATTAAGGAGTCATTTATCCATTTTCATTAGTATTTGAAGATCTGATGGTATGTTCAGTCTGATTTCAATTGATAAAATCTACCCCTTATTAAAGGAGTTATACATAAGAGCAATTAACTTTCTATCAATGGTTTTCAGAATGAGTACTTAAAACTGACCTTGGAACACCCCCCCCCCCACCCCCCCCAAAAAAAAACGCGGATCTGCATTAAGTTAATTTGTATGAAAATCATAGATATGAAGATATGGAACATAGCAAACCCACACTGCCAAAATAATTTTTCACGTTTACGAAAGGAGTTTATGTTATTTTTCTTGTCAAGAAATTTCTGAGTTCGCTTTATTTTTACTGGGGTGGATCCCACCTGGAAAAAAATCCTGAATCCATTTTTTTTTTTGTTTTTTTTTTTGACAATTTTCATAAATATTAACGAAAATATGAAAATTTATTCAAATATGTGTGGCAGTTGGCAGTAAGCATCTGACAGTTGGCAGTAAGCAGTTGGCTGTCGTATATGGCATTCCATATTGCAGAGATACATATAGAAATTATTTTGAATAAACTTATATTTTGGATATGACAAAGAAAAATATGGTATTTTTCGGCAATAATGGGTACTCGCACGTTTAAGTGTTACATGAAGCTTGAACTTGATGTCAGAATCACAATAAGCCAGTTCCTTTCTTTAAAAAAAAATAAATTTCTTAATCCATACGTGTCCTTTGAACAAAAGGAGTAAAAATCCTTGTGCACAAGTTCAAACTTTGGTGTATTTCATGTAAAAATCCGTTGTCAGTGTTTTGTTTACAAACGCGCTATATGACGTCATGTCAATACCATTCTGGCGGGAAAATGTAGGCCTATGTGGTGGACATCCTTGTGCTTCAAAATGGTAAAGCGATATTGTTATCGACCGAAAATTATCAAAATGGAGCTTAACATTTAGTATGCCATTGAAATATAAATTTGCGACACAGTAGTTGAAAAAAAAATCACTAGAAACCGATCTTTTTTTAAAATGACAAACGATATTTGAACTTGAAAAATGCCATATCTTTATCAAAAATATTGTTGCAAAAATTTGGAAATATTCAAAATGCCTGACTTTGCGGCGTTCCTAAGAAAGGCTTTAACATGCTTGTAATAGAAATGAAAGTTTCAAACCATAAACACCTACAGACATTTAGATTATAAATCATATTACAAAAGATGAAAATTAATAGCCTCTGCTGTTTGAGAAAGAGAATGATAGAGATAAAACGGACGGAACAGGATAATAACAAAACAGGCGTATACTCGAATTTTCTTTTGCAAAGTTTATATAAAAAAACATACAACTTGTACACATTTCACTAAATGATGGGAGTGTAGGACTGAGCACTTTTCCAACATAAATTTCGTTCGGATTCAAAAATCTAATGATGGCCCGCACGGGCCCACTTTCTAGATCCGTGTACGTTTTATTTATTTTTTATTTTTTCATTTTTGCAATAATAATGTCTTTTGCTGCGACTCCTTTTTTCCTATCGAGTTACAAATGGATTCACAAATGAAACATTGTTTACTCTAGATTATTCTTTAAAGGATGCATTTTTAAGTGCAATTTTAAGTTATTGTAATTAGCCCGCAAGATCAGTTTACAAACTTTACACATGCCGAAAAAAATAGTATAAAAATTCAAAAGAATTTCTGTTGAAACTCTGTAAACATTAGATTTGGTTTTGCACTCTCGACTTTGTATGCTCTAATCACCACCATAGATTAATGAATACCCCTTGGTACCTACTAAAATCACGTGATCATGGTCTTTGACCAATGTTCACTAGTCGATTCGCAAAGCAGTAACAAACAACACCAGGCAACTTTACAGTTCACGCTGCAGACTAAAGGTATAATTTCATGTGCAAAATTCTTTACGGGACGCTCCAGATAAAAAAATCCCTTAAGGTAAATAAAAATGCTAAATATTTTTGCGATTTAGTTAAGATTATAAGATGAAAACCGTACAAATATGCACTCTGATATTCCATGACTCCCGCCATTTTCATTTTTTTTAGTGGTCAGTGGTTAAACTGAAACAACTCTCAAATCTTAGACGGAAAAAAGT
This sequence comes from Saccostrea cuccullata, assembly GCF_032062105.1. NCBI lineage: Eukaryota > Metazoa > Mollusca > Bivalvia > Ostreida > Ostreidae > Saccostrea > Saccostrea cuccullata. The sequence continues at coordinate 18,291 of NW_026933095.1, forward strand.
TTGTGAATTACTTATTTAGTTACAATATATATTTATTGATTGTGAATTCAAAATGTTAACATTCACGAGCATTTCAACAGGCTGCATTCACCCCGCTCGCTTCGAAAGGGCATATATTGGGGTATTTTAAAACGGAAAACAATTAGCATAAAATATTGATCTGAAAGTAAAGAAGTTGCCTATATCACTACTATTTAGGTCGTGAAGTCTAAACCCTCTTGAAGTAAAAAAAAATCCATTTTGGAGACTAAGACAATCAAGCAAGTTTCCGTTTTAAGGTATGCTGCTAGATTTCATCAATTGGAAATGTTTATTTAATGCACCAGAGATTATAAAAATGATACCGTATTATATTTCCAAAAGTATAGCTCATATACTCGCCGCTCTCAATTCCATAAACCTGGTAACAGTCCTGTTTATATAGAAGACAAATTTGAGGCATAAATATCATATGTCTAGTCTAATTTGCATCGGGATCGAAATGATGAATTCATTTAAATTTTGACATGTGGCGCGAACAGCAAATTCGAATGGCGTCGTCTTTGGTGAGAAAGTCTATACGGTATGGGGAGAACGATGGGCTTAAAGCATTCCATGAAAGAATATTTGCTTGAGTCAGTTGCATGAATTTATAGTGCAGTTTTTCAGACAAAGTATAAAACTGTAGAAAGAGACTGCTTATAGCTTACAGGTGAAACGGGTAACAACTAATTGACTTGCTTAATAGTAGGTGTGTGAGTGTCATATAGTGTCATATAGTAAAAATGCATAGAATGTTTTAATTTTACATGTTTTATAATCTTGTGTACTGATTGACTTCAAAGTAGAAAATTTATTTGTTTATGGGACTAAGGTCATGGACGTAGGAACTGAATGCACTGGGGTGGGGAGGGGGCATGCCAATAATTTTGCCGATTTATAGTATATTATAAATTCACTCGGTACTCTATAGAAAACAAGTAGTTATAGTTTAGAAAATAATAATGCTATATACTCATGTCCCTCAAATGCCTGATGATCCACCTAAACCCACCCTACCCCCCAACTGTAATTGCTTCCTCTGGCCTGAGGATAGAGGCACTAGCTAGGTATAGGATGGGGATAACTTTGCCAAGTACATGTATTGAACATGCAAAATATTTTTTTTTTGCTGGAAACTAAGCAGTCTGTCAATCTGTTACATTAAATCTCATTCATCTGTCCCTCTGTTAGTCTGTCCGTCCATCACAAAAACTTTAACCTTGCCCATAACTTTTGATTTAGTGAATTCTTTGAATTTGCTTGTTACAGTTCAGTCTACGAACTAAAATTATAAAATTCCAAAACCAAAGTTTTTTGTGGAGTTGTCATTTCTAAGTACCTATGAGCCCTATGATAACCAAACTTGCATGGATGATACATCTAAGGATGCATTAACTTATACAGAACCGAATTAAACATGTCTTAGGTCAATATTATCTCTGGTATTTTTTTAAAGTCCATAATTATTATTGGGGGAGGGGCAGTGTCACTATCTACCAACAAATTTTTCTGTAAGAATTTATAGGAAAATATTTTGAAAATCTTCATGTCAAGAACAGCATGGTCATTATTAGTCATATTCATATTACCGGTAGATTAAAGATTGTTTTAGTCATTACTTTAGGGGTATGTTGAAGCCACAATGGACAGTTAAAGTTTTGCATAGCCAAATTAAAGAAAAATTCTTCAGAGGTTTTCTTACACAATACAGCAAAGCCATTATTAGTCATATTGATATGGAAAAATTCTCAGATAATGTACATTCAACTTTGTTCAAATCTTCAACCTCGGGTAGGGGTGGGACCACAATGTGAGATCAAAGTTTAACATACAGGTGTAGGAGTATTAAGAAACAAATCTTGACACTTTGGACTTGGAGTTGGGTAGGATGACATTAGGGATAAAGGTTTTACATAGGAATATAGAATAGAAAAAACTTGTCGATATTAAGAACAGCAGGGCCATATTGACTCATGTGAGCATTGTGGCCATGGGCCACCTGTAATAACACCTGTAATACCAAGGCAATTTCATTGTCCTTGATATCACTTATCTAAAATGAATAATAAGCTTTGTTTAAAAGAAGGTATTTAATTTAATTTTTAAATAATTTTCAGTTTCTTTTTATTGTATAAGACACATGTTGTATACTGTAGATCACTTAATTTTCGCGACACCTTATTTTTGCGACATAGTCATTGTCACTTGATTAGCGAGACAAAATTTTCACGAATCGTGGTAATCTTAAGGAATACTATTATGCGCGAGAATTAAATTTTTGCGAGCACACTGTCTCGCTTAATTACACGAAAATAAAGTTCTCGCGAATAAAAAGTGATTTACAGTAGCATCATTACAATATAAAAAGCTTAAAATGCGGATATATGTTGAAGAGAGCTATTAAACTGCATCAGCATTTTTGGCAATTCCTTTTACCTTCACTTAAAATTTATATTTAGCTTAATTTCAGAGAAAATATTTAGTATACTGGTATGTTTATCAAACATTATACACTTCTACATTTTGAGAGCTACATCTCAGTGGCAACCACATTTTTCCTTTTTGCTATAGATTTTTGTTTTGCTTTATTTCAAAGAAAGTATTCAGGACATTTTAATCCAAATTTAAAATGTTTATGCATATTGATGATAGAAATTGAAAATTCAACATTTTTACCTAGTCCTTTCCTTTGACCTTGACTTATTGGGGTACATTGTATGTTCCCCCTTTGATGTCTCTTTTTAGCTCAACCCAACAAGGTTGGGGAAGCTGATGGTATACCCTCGGCGTCCCGGGTTAAGGTTAAGTTTTTTTTTAGCAGTTTTCTTTTTAAGTACTTCTTCTATGTCCTATATTGTTTAGACATGCATGGAAGATGTTTCTACTGTGTACCAGTCAAAGTTTCAGATGCTGCAATTTCAGCAAAGGAATGGCCAGGTTAATGTTTTTGGAGCAGATTAACATTTTTGGTGCAGTTTTTGGTGTAGGTCTCATTTCCAAGTAACTATAAGCCCTATTTTGACCAAACTTGCATGGATGGTATATCTTAGGATTCACACTACCAGGCTTGCATCGGATGCTGAATCTGACCTACATTTTGCGCATGATTGAACAGATTTATGTTTTTGGTGCAGGTCTCGTTTCCAAAAAACTACGAGCACTATAGTGACCAAACTTGCAAACTGGATGATACATCTAAGGATGCATACTACCAGACTTGCTTCAGATGTTGAATCTGACTTACATTTTCAGGTTGAGTGAACAGGTTAAAGTTTTTGGTGCAGGTTTCATTTCAAAGATACTATGAGCCCTATAGTGACCAAACTTGCAGGGCTGGTACATCTTTGGATGCATACTACCAGACTTTCTTCGGATGCTGAATCTGACCTACATATTCTGGTTGAGTGAGGCCAAGCTTAAAAAATTGTTTGTTTGCAGTTGCTGACCTATAATTTTTAGACTGGGTAGCTAGGTAGGCATTCTTTTTTTTAAGGAAAAAAATTCAGATTTTTGTTAGATAACAAATAATAAGGTTGTTCCATGTTTTCATAGGCCTACTAAACATGAGTAAGCTCCACTCTTGTTATTAATCACTGTTTGATAAAATCGAAAGTCAAAAATTACAAACTGAAACAGTTCAGCATTCTGAAAAATTGAAAAAAAAAAATAAAATTACAAAATGGCTTAAATAAAAAATTTGGGTTGGGTGCATTTTCAGTGGGTCAGTAGGCAATTGCAAACAAACTAATTTTTATGTTAGGCCTGAACAGGTTAAAGTTTTTGGTGCAGGATTTATTTCCAAGTAACTTTGAGCCCTTTAATGACCAAACTTGCATGGATGGTACATCTAAGGGTGCTTTCTACTGGGCTGGCTTCGGATGCTGAATCTGACCTACATTTTCCAGATTAGTGAAAAGGTTAGTTTTTTATACAGGTTTCATTTCCAAGTAACTTGAGCTCTATGTTGACCAAACTTGCATGAATGATACATATAAGGATGCACACTAATGGACTTGCTTCAGATGCTGAATTTGACATAACATTTTCCAGATAATGGACCTCGTAAAAGATATGGGTGCAGGTCTATTACCAAGACACTATAAGGCTCATTTAAACCAAACTTGCACAAATGATGCATCAAGAGATGAAAACTCTCAAACTTGCTTCAGATGCTGGATTTTAATGATGTTTTCCTGATGAAGAACTAGTTTAAAGTTTTTAAATAGTCTGTTCCAAAGTATCAAATCAAAATTGCATAACTTCTGGATTTTTCATGTACACTTTTTGTGGGTAATTGTGTGACTTTGCCTTACTTAAAGACAACATTCATTGAGGTGAGCTTTGTAATCTCTGATTACCTAATGTTTTTATTTTCAAGCAGAAGAAAGTTAAGGCAGACCAGGATCCTGAAGTGAGGAGGAGTCTCTTTCCTGCATTCATGAGCAGAAAGAGCGGTGAGATTCAGACTTTACTTGCACTGCTGCTTTCCAATATGCCAGTTTCGAGATTGTAACTCTCCTGCAATAGAGGCGCAAAAAGTATCCATTTCAGCATGGAGGTGGGACAGTTTGTTTATGTATACAAACGTGCATAAATAAATGAACGATGTCTATGGCTTTTAAAATTTATTTAATGTCATAGAAAGATAAAGATGTTAATCAGTGATACATTTAATGATTTTATCAAGCTCAACTGCATGTGTATTTTATAAATCTACTTTCAATTATAGGGTACTTGGAAACGAAATAAACATCGTGGTCTTCATAAAAGTAAAAGATTTTCTTGATTGTACAAACATTTCTCTAAAAAGTTAGAGGGTTTTTTGAAGTTATAATAAGGTAAAAAATCAATGTTTCATTTAAATTGCCGACATGTAATGATCAGATTCATGTTTACCGTATTTATTAGAGGTCAGATCCAGATTCCCTCGTCTAAAAAATCTCATATCCACTGAATTTTCTTTTTATTTCGATTTTTTTAACTTTAAAAATGACACATTTACTTTTATTCGGTTGTTCTCGAGTTGAACAGTGCATCCTTACAATTATACAGTTACGATGATAAACCAGTATATCGATGATGCGACATATACAATAATATAAATATCTGTCCCACCTGTTTGTTTACGCAGCAACCAAACTCCCCTCCTCAACGAAAGAGCGCACCAAGGGAGATAATCTCGAAACTTGCATATTGATGTTGGCTTTGTCAGGCTTTGACCTCTTTGACTTTCAATTGTACAGGATGCAGAGATGCTGATACAGTTCATAGGGAACATCACCAGGAGCCACAACAACAACCAAGGAAGCTTAAATGGAAGTATTTTTGATTCCCCATTTCTCTCAATTTTCTTTGCTCCTACCCCCCCCCCCCCCCCCCCCCTGACTCTAATAGAACTAACCCTCCCTCTATTCTTCATATAGGCCTTTCAACTGCCGCTATGGGTCGGCTTTATGAACGATAACTCACTGCTGAAACTTGTTGAGAGCAGGCTCAGGGTATCTAACTGTTCAGACACAAGGCAGTTTTTAGCCTCTCAGTAGAATACAGTGGTTTTAAAATTTAGCACCAATGTTAAACTTATTTACTGTATAGTTGCGGACACCATTTCACTACATATCATGAAAAGTTTTAGTTAAAACTAGAGGTACTGTGAGCAATGAGCTTACTAAATGATACCCCCGCCTCCCATATGAATATAATGTCAGTTTCCATGTTTTGCTCTGGAAAATTAAAAATATATGCAGATCAAAAAGTAAAATAGGAGTTGCACAATGGGAATATGTAATAAAGAATCTGTTAAAGTTTCATTAAATTTCCTTCAGTGGTATGAGAGGAGTTGCCGATAAGAGATGGGTACCCCAAAGCGTAACAGACGGACGGACGGAAATACCTATTACTATATACCCTCCCACTTTTCAAGCGGGGGGTATAATAAAAAGTGAAATCTACCATCCTTCTTAGTTCTAACCTAAATAAACTTTTATGCTCGGTCATTCCCCTTCGTGCTTAGTAACACAAGTAAGATGATCAATTGCTGCATTTACTTGTAAAAATAGATATATTTATAAAGGAAGCGAAAAAGCGCGCACACAAAAAACATGACATTAAATTCTCTTCATAATAATAATCGTCAAAGAGAGTTAAAAATATTGAATCTAGTCTGTTCCCCATTCATTTACCCTGTTATTTCAGGTAGAATGAAGGCATTCTCTTTCTCATGGTCAACACTTTTGTGTACAAAACAATGTAAGGAACCCTTTTGTGTACATAACAATACCAATGCTGAAGCAGCCTATATGTCATTCCTATGAACGATAACTCATAAATCGGCACTAAGTTGGTCATTTTTTACACCTGAGTTACCTATCCTTAAAACACAAAGTCGGAAAAGTCAATTAAAAATAATTAAACTTTTTAATGATGTCATTGAATGTATGCATATGTAATTATTTTTTTGATAATTTCATGTACCTATAAATCTATCTATGCAATGTTTTTTACCATATGTGCAACTTGAAAAATTAGTTGAAAGGCCTACTTCATATTCCTCTTCCAGAATGATATGTCATTGTTTTCTGATTTTTCAACTAATTGTGTTGTACTGATTATTTTCACTTGAATTTCTGTGATTTGTTGCATTGTACTAACATTTCCCCTCCCCTCCCCCACTCTCATCACATTTTTAGCTCACCTCAACGAAGTTGAGGGGAGCTTATGTGATACCCTCGGCGTCGGTGTCGGCGTCGGCATCCCAGGTTAAGGTTAAGTTTTTTGGGGCAGTTTTCTTTTTAAGTACTTCTATGTCGTATATTGATTAGACATGCATGAAAGATGCTTCTAGTGTCTTTCATTGTACTAGTCCAAGATTCAGATGCTGCAGTTGAAACAAAAAAATGACCAGATTAATGTTTTTGGAGCAGGTTAACATTTTTGGTGCAGATTTTGGTGTAGGTTTCATTTCCAAGTAACTATAAGCCCTATGTCAACCAAACTTGCATGGATGATACATCTAAGGATGCATACTACCGGGCTTGCTTCGGATGCTGAATCTGACCTACATTTTCTGGTTGAGTGAACAGGTTAAAGTTTTTGGTGCAGGTTTCATTTCCAAGTAACTGTAAGTACTATGTTGACCAAACTTGCATGGATGATACATCTAAGGATGCATACTACCAGGCTTGCTTCGGATGCTGAATCTGACCTACATTTTCCGGTTGAGTGAACAGGTAAAAGTTTTTGGTGCAGGTTTCATTTCCAAATAACTATGAGCCCTATGTTGACCAAACTTGCATGGATGAGACATCTAAGAATGCATACTACCAGGCTTGCTTCGGATGCTGAATCTGACCTACATTTTCCGGTTGAGTGAACATGTAAAAGTTTTTGATGCAGGTTTCATTTCCAAATAACTATGAGCCCTATGTTGACCAAACTTGCATGGATGATACATCTAAGGATGCATACTACCGGCCTTGCTTCGGATGCTGAATCTGACCTCCTTTTCGTGGATGAGTGAAAATGTTAGTTTTTGATCCATGTTTCATTTCCAATTAACTATGAGCCCTATAATGAGCAAACTTGCATGGACGATACATCTTAGGATGCACACTGATGGACTTGCTTCGGATGCTGAATTCAACATACATTTTTCAGATAATAGTCCAGGTAAAAGTTATGGTTGCAGGTCTATGACCAAAAAACTATAAGGCTTATATATATAACATTGTATAAACCAAACTTGCACAAATGTTGCATCAAGAGATGAAAACTCTCAAATTTGCTTCAGATGCTGGATTTTGATTACATTTTCATGAAGAAGAACTAGATTATATTTTTTATGTAGGTCTATTTCAAAGTATCAGATCAAAAGTGCTTAAATATTTTCATTTTTGGAATGTACACTTCTTGTTGGTTAATTGTGTGACTTTGCTTTACTTAAAGACAACATTTGTTGAGGTGAGCTCTGTAATCTCTGATTACCTATGTTTTGTAGTGGTTCTGTCAATTTGGTTTCTGTTGTGTTTTTGTTTCTCTGTCTAATTTTCTCTGTTTTCTCTTTGCCGGGACTTCATCATTGGAAATGGTGGAATAAGGATTTGGAGGCGGCGGGCTCTTCATCGTTGGATGACTTGGAGGAGGCTGGGCATATTGGATTGGAACAGCATGCCAACAACGCTGGAATAGAGGTATTTAGATGTTGTTAAGGAAAAGCAGAGGTGAGATTGTTTCATTATTATTTTTGCACTCTTAAGTACTAACATTTCCCTACCCTCCCCCACTCTCATCACTTTTTTTTGTAATGGTTCTTTTGGTTAGATTTCTGTTGTGTGTTTGTTTCTTTGTCTAATCTTCTCTGTTTTCTCTTTGCCGGGACTTCATCGTTGGAGATGATGGAATAAGGATTTGGAGGCGGCGGACTCTTCATCGTTGGATGACTTGGAGGAGGCTGGGCATATTGGATTGGGACAGCATGCCAACAACGCTGGAATAGAGGTACTTAGATGTTGTTAAGGAAAAGCAGAGGTGAGATTGTTTCATTATTATTTTTGCACTCCTACTAAGTACTAACATTTCCCTCCCCTCCCCCACTCTCATCACTTTTTTTTGTAATGGTTCTTTTGGTTAGATTTCTGTTGTGTGTTTGTTTCTTTGTCTAATCTTCTCTGTTTTCTCTTTGCCGGGACTTCATCGTTGGAGATGATGGAATAAGGATTTGGAGGCGGCGGGATCTTCATCGTTGGATGACTTGGAGGAGGCTGGGCATATTGGGTTGGAACAGCATGCCAACAACGCTGGAATGGAGGTAATTAGATGTTGTTAAGGAAAAGCAGAGGTGAGATTGTTTCATTATTATTTTTGCACTCCTAATAAGTACTAACATTTCCCTCCCCTCCCCCACTCTCATCACATTTTTTGTAGTTGTTCCGTCAATTTGGTTTCTGTTGTGTTTTTGTTTCTTTGTCTAATCTACTCTGTTTTCTCTTATCTTCTCTGTTTTCTCTTTGCCGGGACTTCAATGTTGGAGATGATGGAATAAGGATTTGGAGGCGGGGGGCTCTTCATCGTTGGATGACTTGGAGGAGGCTGGGCATATTGGATTGGAACAGCATGCCAACAACGCTGGAATGGAGGTATTTAGATGTTGTTAAAGAAATGCAGAGGTGAGATTGTTTCATTATTATTTTTGCACTCCTACTAAGTACTAACATTTCCCTCCCCTCCCCCACTCTCATCACTTTTTTTTTTGTAATGGTTCTTTTGGTTAGATTTCTGTTGTGTGTTTGTTTCTTTGTCTAATCTTCTCTGTTTTCTCTTTGCCTGGACTTCATTGTTGGAGATGATGGAATAAGGATTTGGAGGCGGCGGGCTCTTCATCGTTGGATGACTTGGAGGAGGCTGGGCATATTGGATTGGAACAGCATGCCAACAACGCTGGAATGGAGGTATTTAGATGTTGTTAAGGAAAAGCAGAGGTGAGATTGTTTCATTATTATTTTTGCACTCCTACTAAGTACTAACATTTCCCTCCCCCTCCCCCACTCTTATCACATTTTTTGTAGTGGTTCTGTCAATTTGGTTTCTGTTGTGTTTTTGTTTCTTTGTCTAATCTTCTCTGTTTTCTCTTTGCCGGGACTTCATCGTTGGAGAGGATGGAATAAGGATTTGGAGGCGGCGGGCTCTTCATCGTTGGATGACTTGGAGGAGACTGGGCATATTGGATTGGAACAGCATGCCAACAACGCTGGAATGGAGGTATTTAGATGTTGTTAAGGAAAAGCAGAGGTGAGATTGTTTCATTATTATTTTTGCACTCCTACTAAGTACTAACATTTCCCTCCCCTCCCCCACTCTCATCACTTTTTTTTGTAATGGTTCTTTTGGTTAGATTTCTGTTGTGTGTTTGTTTCTTTGTCTAATCTTCTCTGTTTTCTCTTTGCCGGCACTTCATCGTTGGAGATGATGGAATAAGGATTTGGAGGCGGCGGGCTCTTCATCGTTGGATGACTTGGAGGAGGCTGGGCATATTGGATTGGAACAGCATGCCAACAACGCTGGAATGGAGGTATTTAGATGTTGTTAAGGAAAAGCAGAGGTGAGATTGTTTCATTATTATTTTTGCACTCCTACTAAGTACTAACATTTCCCTCCCCTCCCCCACTCTTATCACATTTTTTGTAGTGGTTCTGTCAATTTGGTTTCTGTTGTGTGTTTGTTTCTTTGTCTAATCTTCTCTGTTTTCTCTTTGCCGGGACTTCATCGTTGGAGAGGATGGAATAAGGATTTGGAGGCGGCGGGCTCTTCATCGTTGGATGACTTGGAGGAGGCTGGGCATATTGGATTGGAACAGCATGCCAACAACGCTGGAATGGAGGTATTTAGATGTTGTTAAGGAAAAGCAGAGGTGAGATTGTTTCATTATTATTTTTGCACTCCTACTAAGTACTAACATTTCCCTCCCCTCCCCAACTCTCATCACTTTTTTTGTAATGGTTCTTTTGGTTAGATTTCTGTTGTGTGTTTGTTTCTTTGTCTAATCTTCTCTGTTTTCTCTTTGCCGGCACTTCATCGTTGGAGATGATGGAATAAGGATTTGGAGGCGGCGGGCTCTTCATCGTTGGATGACTTGGAGGAGGCTGGGCATATTGGATTGGAACAGCATGCCAACAACGCTGGAATGGAGGTATTTAGATGTTGTTAAGGAAAAGCAGAGGTGAGATTGTTTCATTATTATTTTTGCACTCCTACTAAGTACTAACATTTCCCTCCCCTCCCCAACTCTCATCACTTTTTTTGTAATGGTTCTTTTGGTTAGATTTCTGTTGTGTGTTTGTTTCTTTGTCTAATCTTCTCTGTTTTCTCTTTGCCGGCACTTCATCGTTGGAGATGATGGAATAAGGATTTGGAGGCGGCGGGCTCTTCATCGTTGGATGACTTGGAGGAGGCTGGGCATATTGGATTGGAACAGCATGCCAACAACGCTGGAATGGAGGTATTTAGATGTTGTTAAGGAAAAGCAGAGGTGAGATTGTTTCATTATTATTTTTGCACTCCTACTAAGTACTAACATTTCCCTCCCCTCCCCCACTCATCACATTTTTTGTAGTGGTTCTGTCAATTTGGTTTCTGTTGTGTTTTTGTTTCTTTGTCTAATCTTCTCTGTTTTCTCTTTGCCGGCACGTCATCGTTGGAGATGATGGAATAAGGATTTGGAGGCGGCGGGCTCTTCATCGTTGGATGACTTGGAGGAGGCTGGGCATATTGGATTGGAACAGCATGCCAACAACGCTGGAATGGAGGTTTTTCTTTGTATTTATTTTTATGTTTGTTAAGTCTCAATGTTATTTTAGTTATTTATTGTTTTTTATTTTGTTTAGATTGTTAGTTTTTGTTGTTAGATGTTTATTAGGTTGTTATTATTGTTATTTGCTTATTTGGTTCTTATTATAGTTTTTTGTTAATGAGGGTTGTAAAGTTGTTAATTTTCATGTTTTGTTTGTTATTTGTAACATTAAGTTTTTAATGTTTTGGGTTCATGTTACTGTTAAGTTTTAGCTTTTGTTAGTGTTGTTAAATTTGTTATTTTAATGAGTCATAATGTTATTGTTATGATTGATAGATATTTGTTATCTATCAGTATATAAGTTATTGGCTATTGTTTTGAGTATGTTAGTTCTTTGTTATTGGTATGGGGATCAGTCATTTGTTATATTCACATGTATAGGAGGATATAAGTTATTTATAATATTATACAGTCATGTAGTTATGAGTTTTTATTAGATGATATTGTTATAATTCAGTTATTTGTTATTGTGACAGTTATGAGCATTTGTTGTTTATATTTGTTTTAGTTAGTTGTTATTGTGAAGTTGTTACGAGTTTTAGTTGTTATGAGTTTTAGTTATTTGCTTTTCTTGTGATTTTGAATTATTTGTTATTGATTTCAGTGTTAGCTAGTTGTTATTGTAATGACTTATAGTTATTAATTATTGTGACAAAAAATCATTACAATTCTTCAAAAAGCCATAATTGTTCATTAATTTAAAAGCATAATTAAAGTGAATTATAACAATAAACAAAAACTAAGCCTTTATCAATTATGTGTCATATTAATTCAAAATCATTCTGAGGAAGTGTTGTTTGTTCAAATCCCCACTTCCTTCTCCCTCGAACTCGCACGAGATTAGAGGTATTATTTAGCCATTTAAGAAGACCTAAGATTGTTTGATGATTAGTTTGTCCCTCCTACTTAGTACTAAAAATTTTGAGATCTGCCTTTTGGGATCTACGTGATTCGTGTTTCTGGGTCCCGTCGGTTGTTTGCAGTGGCTATCTTATACGATTATTTCGGAGTGTTTCCTGCTTCAGTTGAAAGGTAAGAGGATTATTGTAGTTGTAAGCAGCCTTACTTAGGTGTTTCTTTGTGTTAGGTTTAGTTTGTGTAGTGTTTCCAGTAGGCGCAGTTTTGTTTTAGGTTAAGTTAGTTTGTAAGCTTTAGTTTTTAGTTTTACAAATTAGAGTTCTTTAGAAGTGTAGGCCAATATTGTAATTAAGGTGTTTGTTAGTTAGTGCTTGTGGTAGATAGAGTTTGCATGATTAACACCCTAACAAGTACGAGGGGCAATCAGAAAATAAATCAAGTAATGTTATTCCATAGAAATTCTTCTTAAATATTTTGTTAGTGTTGTTGGTATCTCATTAGCAAAGGTACATGAAATTTTGACCAAGCTCTTCAACATTCCTAAAGTATGTGCACGAAAAATTGCTAGAAAACTGTCTAAAATCTATAAAAACTGTGACAGGATAAAATTTGTTGACTTGCTAACAGGTGATGAAACTTGAAATTTAATTTTTTGAGCCGCAAAGAAAATTGATCAATATGATAAGGGTAAGAAAGAATAATGTCATTGCAAAAAATGTGTCAGAGTGCTAGGAAATTTTTCTTTAATTCTAGTGGCCTTTTTATGCAAATTCCAACTCCGAAAGGTAGTTGTATCTCGGGACAATTTTACAAAAAACATACTGAAAAATATTTAGAAAGTATATGAAAAGAAAAGACCAAAGATAGGCTTGAAAAACATAATGCTCATTCATGACAATGCTCTAGCCCATAAGAGTAAAACAGTCCAAAGTTTTTGAAAGATGAATTGTTCAGCCCCCTTGTCCACCCTGTTCTCCCGACCTAAGTCCTTGTGACTTTTTCCTAGTATCTAGACTGAAACAAATTTAATCTGGACCTCGCTATACTTTGCACAGTGCAGTTGATAGTGCTATTATCAGTGCTTAGACATTATTCCAAGGAAAGACTCCCTCGGGGATATGCAAATTGCAAATGTGTCTGAATGTTAAAGGGGGTTATTTTGAAGGATTAAACTAGTTAACATTTTGATACATATTGTTGTCATTATTTTATAGATATACTTGCAGAATTTTCTGATCGTCCCTCGTAACAAGCTACTAAAACTACTAACGTCTGCTAAATGTTGTGTGACGCGTCTAGTGTGTTGGTGTTAGTGTCTGTGTGCTTGTCACCTCACGCTTTCAGCCATCACCGCTGGCTAGCAGCAATGTGAAAAGGGAAGGAATTTTTGTCTTCCCCTGCCAGTACATAGCCTCTCCACAACAAGTCCTATGCGATGCCTCCACGTGGAAGCAGATGGATACTGGGCACCATTCGGTCCCAGGCTAAGTTCGCAAGGGCGCACGGGAAGATAAGTCTCCTAAGTTTTTGCAAGCACCTTATCTAGGAGAGAAAATGATCACAATCCCGATTTAGTATAAGACTTGATTGATGTGGTAACTGGTAATAGGAATGAACCTTTGTCCATTGTCTGTCTTTGTCATTTTTGTGAAAACTCACACTTTCATCTTCATCGGGCCAAAATCAACCAAACTTGGCAGAGTATCCTAGGGTCAATGAGATTCCAGTTTATTCAAATGAAGCCCCATGTCCTCTTCTAAAGAGAGATTATTACAAATAAGTGAAAAATTAATATGACATCTTTTAAAAATCTTCTTTTGAAGATCAACTGGAGCAGGAAAGGTGACCCTTGTGTGGAATTATCCTCAGGTAGTGTACATTCAAATTTATTCAAATCTAGACCCCACTATTAGGGTGGTGCTAGAATGAGGAATCAAAAATATACATTGGAAATTTTTTTAAGGAGACACTGTGACACACAAAGGGGAAATTTGACAAAGGTAGAATTTTTGCATACTGTAAACCAACTTTTATTCGCGTGCGAGAAATTTTCGCGAAGTTTGCGAGAGCTTCGTCATCGCAAATATTTCTCGCCGCAAACCGGTCCTTAAAGTGTATGTGTCTATAAACAACAGATCCAAAAAGGGTTGATCGCGAAAATTAATCGTCGCTAACTAGTTTATCCCTTTTAAATCGCGAAATAAAGTTGTCGCGATTAAAAGTTGGTTTACAGTAACCCTTGTCAATTTTTTTTCAATTCCTGAAAGAATTTGGTTTCAGGAAATTACAGATTTCAGAAACTAAAAACTCTATTTTTATTGAGAAAAATAAAAATAAAATAAATTCAGTATGCCCCAATACATTGCACTAAAAGATTGTTTTACTTCTTTCCTCATATTGTATGCGCTCAGAAAAGTTGAATAAGTTACCATGACCTGAAGTACCTAAAAATAAATGTAGGTACACCAAGATTTTTGATACAATATTTTTAAAAAGCTGTATGCAGCAGCCAACATGGCCCAAAGTAGTAAGCAATAAGTTTCTCTGTTAAATGAAGTTTTTCAATTGATAGGAAATGAGTGATTCCCCTTTGATGTCTCTGTTTTCTCTTTTAAGCGGAAGAAAGTTGAGGCTGACCAGGATCCTGAAGTAAGGAGGAGTCCCTCTCCCATTAAACTGCACTCATGAGCAGAAAGTGTGGCAAGATTCAGACTTTATTTCTTGTATAATTTTCTGACTTTTTGCTTGCCAAATGAGATTGGGCCAAAATAAAAAATAGTCTTGTTTCCTGCTACCCGACCTACCCTATTTTTTTGCACCCGACCCTAAAGTTTTTTTTAGCTTTTGGGGAAAAAAATTCAAAATTTTAGAAATTTCATGTTTCAAAAGTGAAAAAAAAAAATATATACTCAAGTTGTATTACATGAAATATATTGATAAAATATGAACTTGCATAAAATTCCACTTGAGTTGTGCATCAAAAGGCATGGAATTTCATTTTAAAAGATGATATCTACCAAGCTATGACATGCTTAATTTGGTTTTGTAGTAGTTCATATCCAAAAAAATACCATTGGGAAAAATAAAATAAAATAAAAAAATAAAATAATTTTCCTACCTACCTACCCTATTTTTTTTGTGGCTGGAAGCAGGAAACAAGACTATTGTTTTTTTTGGCCTTGGCTGTACCATTCTTTAACATCTGGACTTTTAATTGATAGAATTACAATCAAGGACAGGGGTCAATTAATATAAGAAGAATCCATGTCCTGGCTGTGTTTTTCAGGCAACATTTTCAAAAGTGGTAAGTAACAAGTTTGTTTTAAGCTTCTCACTTGATATGAAGTTCAGGTATCCCCCCCCTTTGATGTTTCTGTTTGATCTTTTGTAGCAGAGGAAGGTTAAGACTGACGAGGACTTCTAAGGATGGAGTCCCTCTCTCATTCCACTACGGTAATGAGAAGAATGCACGGTAAGATTTGGGCTTTACTTCATGAAGTATTAATAAATTCTGACAAATCTTTCTTCTACCTCTTCTCTACTCTAAAGTAACTATACATCCCTTCCCCATCCTAATTTTCCCTGTAATTCGTATTCCCACCTTATTGTCTTATTTGATAACTGATTTTCCAGCTAATAATGTTGTAATGATTATATTTACTCGAAATTCTTTGATTTACTTATATTGCATTGAATTATTAAGTACTAAAATTCTCTCCCTTGTATATTTTCAAGGACTTGGACAAGGGAATAAGGGGAGGGGGAGACCAGGGCTGACCTAGAGAAGAAGAGTCCATTGTCAAGCTTTGTCCAGCAGCCAATATCTGATTAGACGTTACGCACGATGTAGGTGACGTTTGACGTTACGCTTTTATAAAGCGCTACGGAAAAATTGACGTAATGCTTCCGATTATGTTACTTGCTTGACTGATACCCTTTCGCTATCTCTTTTTACTTGAAATACGAGTTTAAAAAGTCATAGGCTATTAGTCATTAAACTAAGGGACATTTAGGGCGATTTGGATTTGTATATATCTGATAAATTTTATTAATTACTCAAAGCAGTCTTGAACGCATTTTTATGTGTTACGCTAAAGCAGAACGAATTTTACACGTCAAGAACGTCCACTGGACAAATGTGTTGAACCTCCTAAATGTTGCGTAAAATATTAATTAATGGAGTAAATTTAATAATATGACATTCAATCTAATCGTTTAGAGTAGCACATTTTGAAAATTCAATTATTTCTGTAGTCGATGGGGAAAACAATATAATTTAACGACTCGATAAAAGGCATTGTCTTATTTTTGCACGTCGTTTTAGTCGCTGGACATTTCTGTTGAACTAAGTCTAGTTACTAGCTCCAAAGCATGAAGTTTGATATCAACATCATTGAAATATTTCAAATCTATAGAAAAAGCACATTATTTTGATATATTTTGTTTTTATTTAAACTTTCTTGTTAATGAGTAAATTTATTGTTTTTATTCATATGCACGTTTTTATTGAAAAGCGTTACAAATTCTTCACCTGTAAAAACTATCGCTTTATATTTCTCGCCAACATTTAATGCAAAATCGTTAATGAAGTCACAAATGACATGGATTGCTCTTGTTTTGTGAGAAAATTGAAATTTCTAGATTCTCTTTTGAATGCTCTACACACAAAAAATGCGCGATCCCTGCTAAAAAATGTAACGCGTTACACGCTTGAAAAATACCTTTTTTTGCGTTATAAAATTCTACTTTTTGCATAAAAATTATTTAGATGCTATTCTCTTACTTGAATCGGGTAGTTCTGTTCAAAATCTATCCATTCATACTAAAATCATCCATATTGCGAGTATATTTTTAAAATCACCGAAGTATTTCATAGGTTATATTGGTAAATTGTAAAATAGCACCAACATCGCGCGTAACGTCATTAAGAAGTGAGTAAAAAGCTTTTTTGGCAATTTTCAAATTTTCTTTGTAATTCAAGTTTGTTTAAATCGTGGGTCCAGGAGAATTTAATTACTTCTGTTGCAGAACAGCAAGACCATGTTAGTTGCAATAACACTAAAGCATTCCAATGTTGTATTGATTCAATAAAGTTATATCATGATCCTTTGGGGCTAGAGTTGGCAAAATTATGAAGTAAAGATTTTTTTCTTCTTATAACAAGGTTAGGATGACTCAGGTGAACATTATGGCACAAGGACCTCTTGTACATTTGTAATGATCTTTGGATTTTTCTTTGTTAACAGGCAGAAGA
This sequence comes from Saccostrea cuccullata, assembly GCF_032062105.1. Taxonomy (NCBI): domain Eukaryota; kingdom Metazoa; phylum Mollusca; class Bivalvia; order Ostreida; family Ostreidae; genus Saccostrea; species Saccostrea cuccullata. The sequence continues at coordinate 35,768 of NW_026933095.1, forward strand.
TGAGACTGACCTCAATCTGTCAACAAGACTGTGGAGAGTAAGGATTAACTGCTGTCTATCCTAAAATTGATGGTAAGATAGTTGTCAATTAAGCTATAAACCTTTCAATTTGTGATTAAGAATTTATGACATCACTCTTTTTTTTTTTATTCCTAGTGGGTTTTTTTGTTAATAAGCAGGGGGTTATGCTGGTATTGTCCCATTTCCAAGAGATAGCAGGTTGTCATAAGTCAGTGAGAGTCCAAAAAGATCAACTGGGACTGACCTGAAAATAAAGGTAAGACACAAGTTCTACTTACTCCTTCTACTCTGTGAAAATTTACTTTGCTCTCTTATTTATTAAAATTTAATTAATATTTTTAGCTCACCTGAGCTGAAAGCTCAAGTGACCTATTCTGATCACAATTTGTCTGTAGTCCGTCTGCCTAGGTGTCCATCTGTAAACTTTTTTAATTTTCAACTTATTCTCAAGAACCACTAGACCAATTTCAACCAAACTTGCCACAAAGTATCCTTTGGTGAAGGGAATTCAAGTTTGTTCAAATGAAGGGCCACGCCCCATTCCAAGGGGAGATAATTATTAATTATTGAAAAATTAATGGCAATTTTCAAAAATTCTTCTCAAGAACCACTGTGCCAGGAAAAATGAAACTTATGGGGAAACATCCTCAGGTAGTGTAGATTCAAGTTTGTTCAAATCATGACCCCCAGGGGTAGGGCGGGGCAACAATGCATGATCAAAGTTTTACATAGGAATATATATATAGGAAAAATCTTTAAAAATCTTCTTCTTGAGAACAGCAAAGCCATGATTGGTCACATCCTCAGGTAGTGTAGATTCAAGATTGTTCAAATCATGAACCCCGGGGGTAGGGCGGGGCCACAATGGACGATCTAAGTTTTTGCATAGGAGTATATAGGAAAAATCTTCTCAACAACAGCAAAGTCATTATTGGTCTTGTTTTTATTGAAGCATCCTCAGGTAGTATTAGATACAGATTTGTTAAAATTATGACCCCCAGGGTTGGATGGGACCACAATAAAAGTTCAAACTTATAGGGGAGAAAGCCACAGTTAGTCAAAAAAAAATATGTAAGCATCCTTAGTTAGTGTAGATTCAAGTTTGCATAGATAGAAGTTTGTTCAAATCATATCCCCCTTTTAGAATCGGGACCACTTAGGTATTTACTGAATTGATTTTTTCCTAGCCACAGTGTGCTCAGGTGAGCTATGTGGCCCATAGACCTCTTGTTTGTTGATCCTTTTATGATTTGTTTCTTTACAGGTAGACTGGCATCCATATATTGTTTCTTTAATGGCAGACAAATAAATGAAATAAGCTTCAACAGTAGTGCAGAGAGTAAGGTTTGGACTGCAGCTTGATGTAGTCTGACTGAGGAAACTAAACAGTCAGGACTCAGGGGAACTTTTCATATTCTTTTTCTTCAAACTAGATACACTTTACTGACAGAGTTCAATGGACAGTGTTGATGAGTTCATTGTTATCACAGAGTGATGGACACATTAGATAGCTAAACTGACAGAGTTCAATGGACAGCTCTGAGTACATCGTTAGATCTACAAAACGGTGGACACATTAGATAGCTAAATGAGAAGAATCAAATGGACAATGCTGACGAGTTCATTGTTATTAACAAAGTGAGGCAACACATTAGATAGTTGGAGAATCAAATGGACAATGCTCTGCGTACATTATTGTTAACAAGGTGATGGACACATTAAAGAGATAAACTCACAAAAGTCAATGTACAATAACAATATTTAATTCATTGTTATTAACAAAGAGATGGACACACTAAGCAGCTTAATGCAAGGAATCTAATGGACATTTAGGAATGGATTTTACGTTTTTTTTCTTGGCAAGAAATTTCTGGGTTGGATGTTTTTTTTTACCAGAGTGACCCTCTTGCAAAAAATGTCCTATAGGTCCGTGCCATTTTTTTTAATGTACAAAAATATCAATATAAAAATAAAATTTATTCAAATATGTGTGGCAGTTGGCAGTAAACAGCTGACAGTTGGCAGTAAGCAGTCAGCAGTAAGCAGTTGGCTGTCGTATATGGCATTCCATAGTGTATAAATTTCAGATTGGTATATACGATTTTTCAACGGTGTGTACAAATTCGAAGACACTACAAGAATTTAAAAACACATGTAATTTACTGAAAATGGAGATTTCTATTCATGACGTTGTTATAAATCTAGCGCAGCGTCGGACTGGGCTATGCAGTTTGTGTATACAAACTGTTTATTTAGATGACTTTCGTAATTTTGTGTGTATTGTGTTGAATTTTAAAGATTAAATTAATTATAAACTATACTTAAAGATTATTGCTAGCACTTGGAAGTGCGTTGCGCCTTAAAAAAGAAATGAAGTTCGTGTCCATGAACATGTGTTAAGTCAAAACCCAAATGTTTGACGTTATAATGAAATTACCTTAAGGTCAAGATCTAGTAAATGAAAGGTGCCCACAGATTTATCAAACTTGAGAAATGAATTCCTTTATTGGTGCTTTACAACCTTAGCTTGATCAATTAAGATGTTTCGGGGCATAATTTGTAGGTAAACAAGATGAAAAATTGTATTTTAAACTGTCATTTTCAATGAAAAATTAAGAAAACCAGTCATGAATATGGGAGTTTTTTTCGTATTCGGCAATGGAAATGTATCAAGATTGCCTACAGTCTCTCAGGAAATGGTAATTAGTATGTTCATGGCCTCTTCTTTAAATCAATATCAAATTTAATATAGGTATCCGGTTTACTTTTCATATGATTTCAAATTGAATGACATGAAAATACCCTATTTTCTAAATAATTCTGCTAAAGCCGTAAAGTACGGGAAAAAGAAAGTTGAAATTGATTATGACGTCATAATGGATCCAGCACCAAAAAATTAGTCTCAAGGTATTTACTAGATCTTGACCTTAACGTCAGACTGGTCCGTGCGCACAATCTGCGATCTTTAAAGACCCCGATTTTTACAAAAATATAACGTTTCCTAAATAAAAATGAAACCTTTCTGACTTGGTTTTTCACAAGAAATATTTTGATATACAATAGATGCATATAGAACCATTTATTTTGCCAAAAACGTCATTGTCCACGAACTTTTTGGACAACCCTCGTAAAAATAAGGTACCCATTTAATTTTTTTTTACTAATAAAATATCCAAATAAGATGCAGATGAATAAGACTCTGTGGGATCTTTAATTCAAGTTCACTTGCATGACTTGGATTTACAGGGTCGACACTTGAATGGAGGTAGCTATTGTTAATTGATAATTTGTCGTTAATATTTCTAAATGTCGAGTTGGAAGTCATGGCAAGCGATTTTTTTTTCTAAAGTGTAAGTTTTTGAATAAATTTTGCTACACATAAGTACAAAATTAGGCATGCTAATAACAGGACACAATTGTTTTGCTCATATGAATTTCGATGGATTGTTGAAGACTTGATCTCAAGAACCAACATTTTATACCATTCGGAGTACTTGTGTAAAGAATGTATTTAGAAAATTATTTTGCAAATGACCAATGATGTTGAGTAAAATTACGAGTCTCAATTTTATTTCAAAAAGCATCTGTCTATGATGTCAAAAAGAAGTCTTATGTTTTGATGTTAATGACTTTGGTAAACGTTTGTGATTTCAAATTTTCAAAAATTTTCTTGGAGTTTTTATGTATTCACATCTGATTTAAATCACTTTATGAATATATTGATTGTATATACAGATTTCAAGACAAATTGACAGTAAAAATGCACAACTAATGTAATCCTTTGCAACTATTTATTTGCTATCAAAAAATTCAAGCAAAAAAAAATTAAAAACTGACATGATGAGAGAAGCAAAAAACAACACGGAGACATTTTTGACATTCGCTGTTTTTCATAGTCCTTTTACGATGAATCCGATTTTTACCTACAACGATAGAATACCAGCATTAAAACGAACAATTAAGTGTTAAAAATATTTAGTACAGGAACTTCTAAAAATGATTACTTCTCCACTTACTTCAAGCTCCTTTACAGATACCACAACCTTTTCTGCACTTCTTGTTCATGAATTGAGGGTTCTTCTTACATTCACCGGAAGTGGCCCAAAATTCACAATCTTTATCGTTGTCTTCGCAAACTTCAACGCCTTCGCCTTTTAGAGCAATCAACAGAGTTTTCAACTGTACAATTTGCAAAAATCAGTCTCTAATAGCTTGGGATACTATATTTATGAAATTCTTACCTGTGCAAAGTTTATTTTCGCAGGTTTGTTTTTGAAGACACTTAGAGCAAGCTGCACCTTTCTCAAATGGATACTCCGATATATCATTTCCCCTTAATACAAATGTTGTCTAGTTTAGAATATTTGATATATCCATTGAAAATCAAGTTTAAAAAAATCCCTAATGTGGATACGTTACATTTGCATACAAATTTCTTGCTGAATTACATTCAAGGATGCATGTGAGAATATTTTTTTTTAATTTTTGTACTTATGCCTATAAAAAGTGTATCTAAAAGTTACAGGACAAGATTTTTATCCCAGAACCTTTGCAATACGGACGTTTGACTTACTTGGGATCGTAGTAACAAGCAAGATACCACGCGTTCTTCACAGGTCTTCCAAATGCTTGAAGGTAGTTACATTTCTCCATGGCACATCCGACTTTTCTAGTTTTAGCCCAGACTACCTACAATATAAAGTATTACAGACTTTGAATTAAAAATTTACTCGTTGGAAATGGTGTACCAAATTACCTATAAAAATTTAATGAACAATTTGCCCGTCTCCCTTTTTTGCGAACACACAAATTTTGTAAAGGGTAGAGGAAAAACTTGCATCATCGCAAACTACATTTAAAATATCGCAATCTCTTTTCCCTGATCTTTTTAACATATGTCATAAAAATGACAAAAATTTGGATAAGGACCTCCCCCTGCACGGTTCCTACGATCCCGTCCATAAACTGCAAAATTTTATTACAGACAAATTTCACCAAAATTAAGGCTATCCTAACCTGCGTATAATGACAACTTCTCGGTGCACAGGATTTCCTATTATAGTTATAGTCCTTGATTTCATCATACCAGGCCTTCATTGAACTATTGATTAATTCCTCTGTCTTCTTAGGGTTGGAATCAAAAGCCAGATTTTCTCCCCTTCCTTTCATCTCGTGTTTGAAATTGCATCTCTTTATCCAACTTCCCGCCTCTTTGCTGAGTGTGTCATCCCACACCTATTTAAAAATGTATGTTAATAGGGATCATCATTATGATTTTTTCTCCATAGATTTAATTATGTATTTATTAGTACTCACCAAAGCCTGCATGTCGGCTGCACCTTGCTGGGCCCGGTAAGCATTGTGTACGTCTAGAAGTTGCTGTTTATACTGATCTACAGGGACGGTCTCAGAATGTACTCTCACCAGGACGACACAAACCAAAGACAGCAACAACCGCAACACCTCCATCTTAATAATAAAATTTTCATTAAAAGTATCGTGTTCATCTTTTTTTTAAAGTGTCATAAACCAATGTTTCTTATCCATTTCATGTATAAGAATTTTAAAATGTCGATTACGCCGTCCTTTTTGGTGTCTCAAGTAAAGTAATAGTGTAATAAATGCTATATCGATCTCTCTATAGAATACTTTAGGCATTATACTTATGGATTTGTCTCTTTTTAATGTCTTTGACACTCAAAATATACGGAGAAATGTTGAAAATTATTTTTATAAAGTAAAATTTCCAATCATATTTTGGATCTTAATAGTTTTTTAACATGTTATATGTAAAATGTGAAGATAATGAACTGTAAGCGATTTCAAAAACCCCAAAACAGTACAAATATGTTAAGTTAAGAGTGCAGCCATAAAACACGGACCCTTGAAATTCAAGAAATGTGATCAGGTGCCTAGGAGGAGTAAGCATTCCCTATTGACTGGTCGAAACTGCCGTTCCTTTTTATCAAAAACTCTCTTTTTTAAGGTTTATCATTCTTCTGTTCACTTATATTAAAAAACTGCTTCATGAAATAAATATTCATAAATTCATTATTGAAATGGCAACAATTTTGGTTTACTTTGTAGAATAAAATTTAACAAGAATGGTGTTTCAAAGAAAATCAAAGTCACGTATTTCTTCTTCTCAAGTTACTGTTCTTTTCTAACAGGCTCAATGGGCCTTAAAAAAAAACCCAGCAACTTACCTTTCTGCTCGCCGTTTTCAGTCCCCAGTCCCATCGTTCTTTTTATACTTATGTTATAAATGTTACTGGGTCTTATTATTTCCACTATATTTCAAAAGATTAGTTCAGTTGAAGACCATGTTAATGTAGGCCTCATCAACATCTAGTACCAGTTTCTGCAATGTTCGTCATTCAGACTATTATATATTTTGACTAACCATGCACGACAATGGTAAATGTTACTGTTAATTACAATAACTGGGAGATCGATATGCATGCACTATTCAGAGGGAGAAAAAGATGTGCATTCTACTACTTTTTGGGTGCGTGAAGACAACAGTTCACTTCAGCAGGAGCTGCAATCTGCCATAAACAAGACCATTGGGATACAGAATAAACTGATTGTACCTGTAATAAAGTGCGTATAATCCTCCAATTAAATAAAATTGAAATATTAAAAGTTTTAATGCAAGTCTTAATTCTTTACAAATATGTCCGTGATGAAACTGGGTTGGTTTTTTAAAAAAAATTCAACATGAAAAATTACAAAACTTGAGATTATTTTTCTTTAATGTCTAATTATCTCTACTTAATATTTGCTTTTTTACTGCAGTTCATTTCAGGTTCAATACTTATAAATACATGTAAAACTGAATTGGAATGAATATATGCATTAGGGACCAGGGCAAATTATATCACATTCACACTGATGGGACCAGTATATTCAGGTATGGGACAGTGATTTTTCCATTAAAGAAAACCATGGGACTAAAACAATTTTTAAATTAAGTACCCATGCAGCACTTTTTTGAAAAATGATTTACACGGTACTTAACTCAAGAGACACATTTATTATATTTGAAAATATTATTTTTTTCCTCAAAAAGTAATGGCAACTTAAATCTTCAAAATAATGGGAATTTAAAAAAAAAAAGTAACAATACTAAATCATTAAAATGAAGGCCGATTTTTTTTAATCACCTTGGCTACTTATGTAATATGACGCAAAGACAATACATGTATTACTTTTACATGTAGTATTTCAGTACTTTGATTGTATTAAAAGCCACTGAGAAAACCCATTTTTACCCCACCCCTGTTCCCTCCCACAAGAAAATGGCCGACCATGAATCAAAACAATCACAAGACACATTGGAGAATGGCGAAAGCAAGAATGCAGATGAATGTTCATGGCCAAAACCTGTGGTAGGATTGCAAAATAAAACTGATATTAACAGCTCTGCACGATCTCTGCGGTACCAAAGTAAGTGCATCTTTGAATGCTAGAATTTCCGTGAATCCTGAGTTTAGCAAGCCCTTCCCGAATTTACTCTATGCAAAAGTGCAATAGGCCTAGCATTACATTTTGGGTAAAAAAAAAAGGACTGCAAAAAATATGCGCTTTAATATTAACTGAAGTAAAGTAGATAATGACTAAGTCATTGAAATCTCATTTCGATTGTTGCACTAGAGTCTGAAAATTTATCAATGTTTTAATTGCTGATAGAGATTGTACCCTCATCCAAAAATAAAGATCACTTTAGTTGATAGATTATCAATGAGATGGTATTAAATAAAGCTAAAAAATCTAAGGGTTGGAATTTAGAGTTAATACCTACAGTAGCTGTAGAACTGAAGATGGGGGAGTTATATGATTCCCCTGGCACCAGTGTCAGTGTCATGAGCGTCCCAAGTTAAAGTTTTTGGAGCTTTTTTCTTTGTAAGTAGTTCTAAGCCCTATAATGATCATATGTACATGGAACATGCCTATAGTATGTTTCATTGTACCAGATAAGGTTTCAGATGCTGCAATTTCAGCAAAGGAATGACCAGGTTGATGTTTTTGGAGCAGGTTAACATTTTGGGTGCAGTTTTTGATGTAGGTCTTATTTCCAAATAATTAAAAGCCCTATGAGGCCCAAACTTGCATGGATGATACATCTAAGGATCCATACAACCAGTCTTGCTTCATATGCAAGATCTGACCTACATTTTCTGGATGAGTGAACAGGTTAATGTTTTTTGTGCAGTTCTCATTTCCAATTAAGTAACTGATGTTTTATGGTGTGACCGTTTGGGGGAGCACAGTTGTACCTGCAAAAATACACATCAAACATTGATCCGCCACTTCAAATGCCAGGTCGCACGTGACAATTAGATTGTGACTTCACACAAGAGTTCGTCAGGGTTTACGGAAACAGCTGAGCATCTAGTTGAAACTAATAGACCTTAATGTGCAATTTTTGTTAAAAGACATTGCAGAGTTATCTTTTGTTTCTTTTTGAGATTTCTACAAACTGAAAGCCTTTATGCTCTATGTGATTATTTCTTTATTTATTCGCGCAAAGGGCATTGGGTATGAAAGGAATTCTGGGAAGGTTTCACAACAAAATTTGCTTGATGTATGTACAGATTTCATTCCAAATTTCCTATGTTCTTACACGTTAGTATATTGAGCTCGCTTCATGATGCTTGCTGTGCTCGCTATGAGCCATATGATGACCAAACTTGCATGAATGATACATCTTAGGATGCACACTACCAAGTTTGCTTCGGATGCTGGTTCTGACCTACATTATCTGGATGAGTGAACAGGTTATTGTTTTTGGTGCAGTTCTCATTTCCAAGTAACTATGAGGCCTATTGTGACCAAACTTGCATGGATGACTACCAGACTTGCTTCGGATACTGGATCTAACCTTCCTTTACCAGTTGAGTGAAAAGGTTAATGTTTTGGTTCTGGTCCCATTTCCAAGTAACTATGAGCCTTATGATGACCAAATTTGCATGGATGCACACTGATAGACTTGCTTCGGATGCTGGATCCCACAAACATTTTCCAGATAATGGACCAGGTAAAAGTTATGGGTGCGAGTTTAACACCAAAAAACTGTAAGGCCTATATTAACCAAATTTGCATAAATGATGCATCAAGGGATGAACACTCTCAAACTTGCATCAGATTCTGGATTTGAATTATATTTTCTTGATGGGTGACAAGTTTGAAGTTTTGGATAGGTCTATATCCAAGTAACTGCAAGCCCTATCAGATCAAAATAGCATAAATTTTGCAATTTAATTAGGGTGCAAAATTCTAGAATGTTAGTTAATTGTGGGACTATGCCTTACTTAACATGCTTATATAAAGTCAACATTCATTGATATGAGCTCTATTATCTCTGATTACCTACGTTTAATATACATATTTTATTTAATTTTAGTTGTAACACATCATTTGATTGGGTAAAAGATTTTATGCATTTCGTATAACATAAATTGGCTGCGTCACAATGAGTTACGTCAAAAACCTATTACTCTGCTTGACGTTACTTTTAAAATAATGCTCAATTTGATGCCTTATTCCGGAGGAAATATTGTCTCATTGTCTACACTGAAATTAAATTATAACTTTAAGGAATGAAGCTAATTTCAACTTATGTTATCCGATATAACAAAACTTGTTGCAATTTATGCTTTTTTAAAAACCTCTTCACGGTTTATAAAGCGCCGTATTAAACTGCCCTAAGTTATGTGAAATCGGATAACATAAGCTTCATTTCTTAAATATAATTATATTACCCTTCCTTTACCAGATGAGTGAGGAATTTTTCATAACTGTGTGAAAAGCCGACATGGCTGAAAGGGCTAACAGTAAAGATTTTATTTAATTTGGACTGCAGCATTCTGTTTTTATTAAAGTATAATTAGATATATATTTGTCTTCGTCCTCTTCGACCATAATCGTGCTACAGACCCTGTAATGCTTTAAATACATAAATTGCAGTTTACAACACAAGAAAATGCACACCATTGGGGAGAATTTTGTAAAATTAATACCTAGATTTTTTATTGACAGAGTTTTATTAGTTTTATTCTACAGCATGCTCACAATAGACTTTAATTGTCTGCAAACTTTTGGTTTTATGTTAATAAGCTGAAGGTTTTGCCACGTACATAGTGACATCAAATTAGACTTGTGAATGTTGTTCATAAAAAAGAGGCAAGCGCTCAGAAAAATATTAATAAGTAAAACAAGACATTGTTTACTATTATAAAAGTTATATATACAGATTTTTAGTGTTTTATGCAGTACATTATTTTTTAGCTCAAGAAAACTGTACCAAAAAATCTTAAGTTATTTACTAGCATGTTTAGAGTACCGGTATTTGAAACTTCTATGAAAAAGTCACAGTGCACACATGGGGAACTTACTCTAAATTATTGCAATAAAACATATTCATGACACAATTGCTTTACGTCTTAGATATACCTCAAACTGTGGAATATCACCAGTTATAGTTGGTACTCAGCTGAATTTCCTTGTCAGAGATAGAATATGGGGATATATATATAGTGTCTTTGTGATAAATGAAACATTTTCCATTACATTTCAAGTGTTACTTGAAAGTCAGCTGTATATGACAGAATTATTTTAATACTGAATATGATATTATAAAAAAGATAACTTTGATCTTCAGTTCAACTTGGTAGGTGAGGATATTTTCCAAACATAATATATATTTGAACATGTTCATGATTTGAAATTGTTGAAGAGTATGACAGGGGAATTTTTTTTACATGTACCAAGAAAACCAAATCAAACATTTCCCTTTACCACTAGCTAAGTAATATTCTATATTATATGTTTATAGTTATTCATTACAAGTGTTCTTAAATAGAAATCATGTGATTTGTCAAGCAGGAAAGATACATCATACAACATTTAGATTTCATTTATATGCATGTAAAATAAGAGGCATTTGGCAGGAAGGAATTAACACTGAATTTTAAAGATGGCATTTTCAACAGGTACTTTTTAATTTTTTCTCCCCAAAGTCTGGATTTTAGGTGGTCAGAGAGATTTAGGATAAACTGCATGTCATTTAATGAAGAAAAACCACAAATGCAGAATGACAATATTCAATGTATATGTATCTTGCATACTTTTATTGCTTGATACTTAAAAGTGGGGTTTGAAGGCAATTCATGTGTTTGTAAACATATAAAATCAATTCTTTTTTTTTCTTCAGCAGTTTTACAATGAAAGTGCATGTTATTCTTAAAGTCTTTAATACCCAGATTTCAGTGTATTAATCTAATAATGTCCAATCATTAAATTTTCTTATGCTTTAAATGTGAAATTTTGACATCTCATTTCAATGTAGGGTCCTAAGGACTTCTGATGATTAATTCTGTTATGATCATCATGACTCTGTATCCCCTTGAATTGATTAGGTTGATGTTCAAGGGAAAATTAAAAAAAAAAGAACATTTATATCTTAATTTTATTTCACAATAAATCTGCTTGGTTTCATGTTTTACATTTATGACTTTTAAAATTTCTTGAGAATATATAAAACTCAAATGATCATATTGAATGCAGTTGAAATATATACACATGTATAATTATAAAAAAGTCTGCTACATGTAACAAAAGAAAAATCAAAATAATAAAAATACTTTAAATAAATAAATATTTTGTGAAACCTGTAAATAATTAAATGACGAAAATATTGGTTCATTAAATTGCTACTTGTTGCTAGACTGATCTTTTATGTTAATTTCCCCATTGGCATCAAATTATTGATTTGTTAGCATGATCAACAATTCAAGATGGCAGAGGAAACTATTTATCTGTGTAACTTTCGAGTTTCTGTTGATGGGGACTGGTTATGTTTGAAAGAACTCAGTGATGTGCAGTTGGAGGTAGATGAATTAGATCTACCCACCCCTGAGGATGGTAAGGGGGTGCTTGAGTGGGGAGGGGGGAGGCTTAATCTGTGCAGTGGAGGGTCTCAATATGCAATCATTCTTGCATACTTTGTCTTGGATAGATGGACAGACATGCATGATTCTAGGGTTTCTATAGGGTGGTTTTTTTGCATATTAGGGGAAAATATGTGCTAGGAATGTGATGTATCTAATTACAAGTCAATTAGTAAATTCTGCAGAGTAACTAAGAGTGTGTGTTTAGATTGCATTGATTTTTTTCTCTTGCTATACTTCACTGAACCTTGCATGTTTTCATTGCTGACATTCCGTCAGACTCTGGTGTTCAGTATTCTTTTGGGTGAGTCATTCCATAATAAGCAGTTGTTATTAAGCTCTAATTTAGTACAAATCTAATATGTCAAATCCTAAGAAAGCAAGTCGAACTTTTGCAGATTGAACTTTCTTGTTAGTTTTCATTAACCTACTCTTTGTACCAGTGAAAGAATGCCAGACATTTATGTTATGTGCATTCCTGCAATTGAAACATGTACATCTAAGAAAAATAATAATGTTCATTTTTTTCCCGCATACAAAAAGTACATGTACCATACTTGAATACAGTAAAACTTGGTTATAACGAAGTCACTGGGACCTTGAAGATTACTTTGCTATATCCGTAATTCATTATATACGTATAAGGAATTTGTTAAATTTATATAGCTGGGGATTCAAGATAACTTCGCTATATCCATGAATTCACAATATCCATGTTCGTACTAAACGAGTTCTACTGTCTTTAGCATTTTGAACATTTTGTATGGAAAAATCTTTAAAATGTTGTCTAGTAATTATGAAGAATGCTACATTGGTGACGAAAATAAGTACATGTATATAATCATGGAAGACGGATGCATGGATTCCAATCTAGAGATTCTCAAATAAAGGATGTCGGAAATAATAATAGTCAAAATCAGCAAGTATCGAGCATTGAATGGAAATTAAGTCAAAATTTTATTTTTTCAAAAGATTTTGTCTTACCTAATGCTAAAATGCAATTAAGATTTTTTTTGAACGTATAAAGGGACTGGTATCCAAGGAAATTCATTTCCTTAGCAACGGGTTCATAAATTCTTATGAAAATCAATGATTTTTAGCCATTTTTCTATTAATATGTTTTCTGAACGTGATAAGATAAGGTATTTTGGTTACCATATTTGTTGAGAGATGGAATTACTTTATTCTCCAAAAATAGGAAAAACAAAATTTCTATAGTTATATTGTTGCCATGACAACGGGAAAAGAACATGCGTCAGTGCTTATTAATTTTGAAAAAAATCCATATGTTTATCACTATATACACAAAATCTACAACCACTGCTGGAAAAATGAATGCTATGATCTTGTTAGGGGTTATCTATATGTCATAACTATACAATAAAATTTGCAGGCAACTTTAGTAAAAAAGAGTAACAAATGGTTAAAATGTGTGACAATCTGGCATTTATAAGCTTTTTTGAAGGGCTGGGGGTAAATTGAATACATGTACAGTGTCCATGATATTGGTCATATTGGTTCTGACCAAAGTGTACTCATAATTTTTTTATTGTTGAAAAATAAATGTACATTCAATTTCAAAAGGAATTTTATATTCCTCACAAACGAAACTTGGAAAGGGGGGGTGTAGGAATCACCTTGTTCAGCCATCCATATGTATGTAAAATTTTGACTTGTCCATAACATTTCAATGAAGTGCCACTGAAAGTTCATACTAGATATTAAGATTGCTTATGATCTAGAGATGTGTCCAAAACTTGACCCAAGGTCATTTGAACAAGGTCAAGGTCATTGGTAGTGCAATCTTTGCCTATTCTCTAACATTCTAATGAAAAGACTTGAAGTTTCATCTCAGGGATTATTTTTGAGCTGTAGGTTTGTCATGACCTTGACCAAAGTTCATTTGGACATGTTTGACCTTGACTCAAGGACATAGCTTTTTCAAGGTCACTGCAGTAAAAGTGTACTATATGAGTTTGGCACATTTACATATTTAACTAGTGCTAATTGTAACGGGAACCGTTACAGATGTTCCCCAAACGCTCCCCAACTCCCTTTTAGTGCCATATTCCTGTAAGTTTCATTAAAATAGGCAGAATCTATGCATTTAAGCCTTAAACAACATTGCATGAGCGTAATGACTATATCATCTTGTCTACACTATTTTACTCATTGCACGTGCACGCACGTGCATGATGACCATACCTTCTTGTAGGAGTCCATTATGCCTGTCTATGTTCTTAATCCCATCTTGTTTGGTTGAAAAACAAGGGATTTATAGCCATTTTAAAGTTTAAGCCAATCAGATTGCAGCGCACGTACATGCGCGTGTTTTCATGACAATTATTATATATCATATTGTAGGACATCTTAAAGTATGCCTATGTTTTAAATTTCAAAGCATTTTGTCAGAAAACAGAAAAGATATTGAGATTTTTGTTTCAGCCAATCAGAGCAAAGTGCACGTGCACGCACGTGCATGCATGTAAATGCTGACCATACCATATTGTAGGAGTCCTTTATGTCTATCTATGTTCTAAATCCCATCATGTTTGGTTGGAAACCAAGGGAGTTATAGTCATTTAAAGTTTCAGCCAATCAGATTGCAGCGCACGTGCATGCACGTGATTTCACGAAAATTTTTATATATCATATTGTAGGGAATCCTAATGTATGACTATGTTATAAATTTCAAAGCATTTCATCGAAAAACAAAAAAGATATTGAGGATTTTGTTTCAGCCAATCAGAGCAAAGCGCACGTGCATGCGCGTGAGTTCATGCAAATTTGACCATGTAATCATATCTATACATCTTATATATCCTTATATAATGAGTTTCAAAACATTTCATCAAAAAATATAGAAGTTACATCCATATTAAATATATCAGTCAATTCACTCATTTCACGCGCACGCATGCGTATGCGCGCAAAATGACCTTCGTTCCGCACACCTACACTACACACCTATTAACCCTAAAAAGGTTTTAGCTCAGTTGGGTGAACAGTTTCTGAGAACACTCGCGGACAAAAAAAGTACAGGAGAAGAAATAAGAAAAAAAATAATAATAATAATAATAACTAGAATCTTGTTGCCATGGCAACAAATAAGTCTTCCGTTCTTCTAAATCTGTAAGAATTTGCTTTTTTCTCTGCAAAAAACATAGATATCATATGTAGTCTGAAAGAAAAAAAAACTGCAAAAAGGTCTTTCAGTACTTAAGGTACTTTGATTTTCATGACCAATCTTGTTCTTATGCATTTTGGCACTCATAAGAGCTACACGTGTATCATAGACAAACCAACGGACGAACGAACACCGTACTCTCATAAACTTCAATGTGTTTATGTTCTGGCACAATTGTGATGGTGTTATAAAAATGTCGTGAACTAAGTTAGTGCCACACTAAACGTAACGTCGTTGATTTTTACAGTAATACTATCGAGATTTGTCAGCAGAAAGATTATTCAACTACAGAAATTATTCAGCAATCGATTTATTGATTATATGTTATTTAATGTCCCTCTCGAGAATTTTCCACATGGAGAAGCCTCCACTCGCCGGTGGGGACTGCAAAATGTTGTCCTATAATTTGGCTCTAATCGCCATTGAGCAGTGCGGAATCTTTTTGAGTCAGTACCATGTGACACACGGGACCTCGATTTAAACGATTTCATCTGACGGACCGGTCTTCCACGTCCACACAACTTAAGTCCATAATTCAGATATATGATGCTCTAGTCATGTTTTTATTTTATTTTTCATTTCTCAAATTTGTTGCATCAGATTTTCTTAAAGATCATACTTAATAAAAATCATTTCGGACAACTTGATTGCAATGCATACAGCGTCCGGGCGGTGATTTTGATTGACAGGTCAATACATGTGCACTTAGTGTAATATATACTTCTTAAGCAGAAAAAATATACAGAGAGTGACTATAACGGACTATGAAATCAGAAAATATTTAATAAAGAATGGATACAACTGATATAGAACTGATTTTTGTCTATGAAAATGGATAGGATAATCAGGATTTAAAAGGGAACATCTCTCTCTCTCTCTCTCTCTCTCTCTCTCTCTCTCTCTCTCTCAGACATGTAAATTTCAGTGTCTCTTATAATGAAAAATCTAATATTATAGAATATGAATTCTGTACACATGTTAATGGTAATTATAAGCAAATGTTCCAGGTTTTAATTGTATATCGAATTTATAATTCAAAGGCCTATAGTTGCAATAATGTCTCCGAATAAAATTAAGAGGGGGGGGGGGGGGCTTCAAAAGGATTACATACTCGGTAATTTTATGTTTTATGAATTAAAAGTAAAATACTAAAGGTTGCATGTACATGCATATAATTATAAAACTTGCATAAAATTGTGTTCATTCGTATACTTTATCTAACATATCAACAGACTTTTGCAGATATTTTTGTTTCATATTTTAGCGTAGCATTATTTCACACAGAAACGCGTAACTTTCACATAATGTTAACCCTTTGAGTACTAGTACTAATATTTCACAAAAATCCTAGAATCGCTTTTTCTCATCTTTAAAAACTTCTCGGGTATATAAAAGTATATATCATGTATAATAAATAAACCTAAAGACTTTTAATCAATGAAATATACGTGTTAAAACCAAATCCAATCTATAGATTGATTTTCTTTCTTTTAAGTTGCAGATATCAATTTATTCCTAAAGGCTTTACACCTACTCTTATATCTCCCAGTTCCCTTCTGAGTACATATAATATTTTAGAATTGAAAATAAAACTCGGATTTAGGGATAATTTCGCATTCAAATTAGAGAATGAATTAAGAATATATTTTTTTTAATATTATCATAACAGACAGCACAGATTTACACTACGCTGACAACTTTAAACTATGCATATACTGAAAGCAGTAACCAACGTAATCTTTCATGCAGAAGTGGATATGGAAACTTAAAGTCTAATTATTTTTTTATGTGAAAAGTGTGGATATAGACATCTGCGTCGTCATGGATACTACCTCCGCCCTTTTCTCGAAAGTTCTTTTCCCACTTACATGTCAGAGTTATCTATCTTTGCTCATTGTCACTACGTAAATAGAGAAAATGAATTTATTGACGGAACCTTAAATCTCCAAAATGCAGAATTCGATTGAATAAATAATATGTTTAGTATTTTGTAGAATAATTTGTATATACATCGCTGTAATTTATACTGCGTACAATATTATTTTCTTCAAAGTGCTTAGCTGACACAGAACGGATATTTTTTTAGATATAAATTTGTTAATCAAAAACTTTCAATATAAAGACTAACACTACACAGCCAATAAACTAATATGCATAAAGTGAATTAAGTAACATGCAAAAGAGAGAATATTGAATGTGTAAATATGTTGATCTTGGAGAGCGTGTATATGTCTCTAACGTCATCAATACTATTTCCGCCTTTATCTCGAAAGTTCTATTCTAGTCACAGGTCAGAGTTATCTTTCTTTGCCCACCTTAAACATACTACGGAAATGGAGAAAATTTCAGTCAAAATATACAAAATGCGGAATCTGATTTAAAATCAAATTAAATATTTACTATTTGTAGAAAAATGTCTGTTTTGCAAAAGAATATCTGAAAAAATATCTAAAAACAAAAAAATCGAAAATTGACCAAAAACAAATTCACTTCCCGGTTCGGACAGGAAGATACTGGAAACACACGAAAACAACTTCAAAACAAATAGAATATCATGATCTAATACTCCTGTAAATTTCATATCTTTACCTCAAACCATTTCCGAGAAAACTCCGGACAAAAGTCCATTTTAAAATTCGAAAATCGGCCATAACTTCGGACCGGAAGTGAATTTTTCAAAAAACGGAATTTTATATAAACTTCATATATCAACCTACTTACATGAGAAAAATTGTGAAAATTTATCCAGCCATCTCTGAGTAATCGCGCTCACAAAATTTGGGAGGAATAATAATAATAATAATAATAATAAGAAACAATACAAACACTATAAGTCTTCCGTTGTGAACGGAAACTTAATAATAAGAAACAGAGTAAAAACAATATGTTCCCAAACTCCGTTTGGGGAACATAACAAGAGAAATTGGAAGTTTGTGCTCAACACAACGGTTTTATACCTATGACTTGAGTATATGTCAAAGTCATTTGGGTATAATGCATATATATCTGCACTAGCAAAATTTCAAAAAGGTTTTAAATTAATATCTGGACCTTTTTTTGTTATAAAAAACATTTAATGCAATAGCAAGAGGGTGGGTACTGTAGATCACTAAATTTTCGCGACACCTTATTTTCGCGAGATAGTCATTGGCTATTTATAAGCGAGACATAATTTTCACGATTTTTAAAAATTTCTCTATATAATCTTAATGAATACTATTATACGCGAGAATGAAATTTTCGCGTGATCGCTGTCTCGCGAAATTACGAGAAAATAAAGTTCTCGTGAATAAAAAGTGATTTACAGTATCATTTTATTAGCTTGCTCACAATAACTCTAGTTTATGAAAGAGAGTCACTATATATGACAGCTCACATAATTTTAGAGTAAAAACATATTAATCAAGCATGTAGCATCAGGTTTGGGTTGGGTAGGGGGGAATGACATCCCCATCCAACTTTTTTTCTCAACAGAACCTGATGTTCCCCCCACCCCCCCGAGTTTGGAGAATTTCCCC
>NW_026933096.1:0-5420 GCF_032062105.1 Saccostrea cuccullata
ATTTGGCACTATGGCATTTGTAAATTGGCATGGCTAGTTGGCTACTGTACCGACCTCAAGACCCTTAACCTACTTTACATGTACTATTTGACATATGAACCATGAGAGATTGAGACTTCATATTTAGATAGCTTACTTCACATATTAAGGTTATTAAATGGCACTATGGTCAACGACCTTGTGACCTTGACTGTGACTTATATGCTAAACTGGCTTTTTCTGAACCTTCGCCATTATTTCTGAACCATCGAAAATAAACAGAAAATAAACATGCTCCTCATTTTTATGCCACTCTTTGAAGAAGGAGGGCATATTGCTTTCCTGTTGTCTGTCAGTCTGTACATGTAGGTTCACTTAGATTTTGTTATTTTCTTCACAACCGTTGCACATACTAGAATGAAATTTGGTTTACAGATATATCAGATGAATATCTAGGTCAAATTTTGTTTTAGATACGTTTGCACCTTTTTTTTACAAAATATGCCTTTTGGACTTAGAAAAATTGCAATTATTAGCAGTTTCCATTGATTTTCTCCACAGAGGTTTTACATTCTGAAATGAAATTTAGTATACAGATATAACAGATGCATATCTAGGTCAAGTTCTGTTTATGATTAGGCTGTCCAAAGGTATAAAATACATAAAAAAAATCTTTTTTCTTTGTGAGGCTGTGAGCCAGATTTTAATATCAAAGTGTAATCCTTGTATAAATTTGATGTCAACCTATGATTACAGTTTAATCATGTATTATTAGACATTTTTGTGATATCACTTGACTCTTGATTAGTGATAAAACGATTGTCGCCGACGATCGATTGGCAATCGTTTTTGGGTTTTCGATTCCGATTATCGATTACATTTTTCATAATCGTTTGTCGTCAAGATAAACTCGCCCAAATAAAGTTGTATGATTTGAACAAAACTAAAACATACACATTAACAATACATGTAAAACAAAAGAAGGTCAACAAAAAATTCAAAAATGGCATCTGAAGGCAAAGTTAGCATCTATCAAGTAGAAATTTACCCATTATCCAGGGAATCCATAGAACATTCTATCGTTAAAGTGATATTTTCCTACGGACTTGGAATTCGTTCCGTGTATTCGTAATGTAGCAAAAGAAACACGGGCAATAAATCATACCCAGTGCATTTACTACGGACAATCTAGAGAGTTCCAAATGTAAACATGGCAGGTAAATTTGAAGCAAGAGAAAAACATTGAGAACATGAGCATAAAAAAAAATCTGTTTCTTTGTTACTTATACAACAAAAAAGTTGTCTTCAGAATAGACTTGATAACATTTTACTTTTAGTTTGTTCCATAAATGATAAATGCTGTAAAGAAATAGAATTTTGTATCTGAAATTTGAATTACCATTAGGTTGATGATTGATCGATTAAGCTTCTCCGATTTTGACTGATTATCGATTATGAAATTTTCCCCATTATTCAACACTACTCTTGATCATGTTTCAGGCATTTATGATATTCTTAGATGTTGAACAAAAAATCACATTGGCACAAGTGCAATACAAAAATTTTGTGAAAGTTTGTCACATAGATCAATTAGTAGTCATCACTAGTACATATAAAATGCTGGAGGCAAGTCTGATTTTTACTTCCAGTGAAAATGAATTACAAGAAACTCAATTTACCAACAGAAGAAAGGGTATTTTCCACTCTTTGTAGCCATTTCTACAATCAAAGTACTCAGAAGTACAGAGAGCCGGGCTCATTTACAGAGTAGAATGGATTTCTTTTTCTTACTTGAATCACGTTCATATTCTGATGAAAAAAATATTTTAAAACTATCAATATAAATGATAAGACACTGACAGTGAGTTCTTCAATCCTAACACCATGGTCTTATTTTGTCTGAATCAGAATTAATCTGGTACCGCAGCTGAATGTAAACAAATGCTATAAAAAAATAAAATTATCACCTTCAATTTATCATGGACTCTAAAAAATGCCTTATAATGCTCTTTTTCAACTGTTTAATAAGATTTGTGCTGCCTGTCCCCCTTTTTAAACCGTTTAACGTCGGCGCTGTGTATTGCAGCTGACCGACTTTAGCGTGGGAGAGAAGCGATCTCGGCTACTTCCTTTGATGTGGCAAGAATGTGACATAGTATTTAAACCTCTCGACAAGCGAAGCGTTAGCACGTCACAAACAGCGCAATCCGTTAGCCTTTTTGCAATTAGCTCTAAAATAGAATTTTCTGTGAAAATCCCATCAAACACTACTCCTCCTACAGTTTTAGTGTGATTTCAATATAACTTGGCACAGAAGTAAACTACATTTAAACACATATATTTGTGCATCAGTTCTTCATTTCAATGAAAGGTGTTACCATGGTTACTTAAAATAAGAGTTTTGTGCAATTCCTGAAAAATGCTGCTCCTCCTACAGTTTTGGTTTTATTTCAATATAACTTGACACACAAGTAGACTACACTAAGATACACATTTCCATTTATTGCTGCCTGTTGCAAATTTTGAAATCTAAGTTCTGCCTTTCCTTTGTTACACGTACAGACCAGTAGAGCTACAGTGTCATCCGAGACTTCTGATTGTCTATTGTTTTGTGGGTGTGCATTGCGCTTAAACATCTATTATTTTTAATTTCTCTCAAGAACAACTGGAGCAATATATAAAACTTGTCGCAAAGTATTCTTTCTTGAGGTACTTATATTAAAATTTCTACAAATGATGGACAATGCCTCATTCCAATGGGAGAAAATCAGATCAGGATTGGCTCAATAAAATTCAAAGTTTTATTTCAAATTATGGCCCTCTGGGGGTAGTGTAAGACCACTGAGGAGGAAAGAAGTAATAGCATGATTGGTCATATTAATATGTAAGCATCCACAAATAGAAAACATGGTAATTAAAGATTCACATTTGTTTTAAATTTTATGTCCCAAGTATTAAGTTGAGCTCAGAATAAGGAACAATAGTTTTACAAAGGAGTACTTGGTAATTTAATTTAAGAAATATTTTATAATATTATACTTTCATGTAAATTACTTGAATCTGATTCGTCGAGAAACATTTGATAAAAAACACTACTACCTGCTGAATAATAAAGCCATGCCCTCCTGCGTGGCAACAGTCAACATTGCTTGACGACGGGTGGTACATTTATTACAAAAAATAGCGATTGCACAGAAGTTATGCGCGCACAGTTTACTGTAATATGTATTTGTATAAAACATTCAGTATAATATAATAAACATGATAAATATTGCATGTAGCTGAGTGTAACATTAAAAATTTTCACCCCTGGAAAACCATTGTCAACCTCAGCTGCGCCTCGGTTGACAATGGTTTTCTTGGGGTAAAAATTTTCAATGTTACACTCACCTACATGCAATATTTATATACTATTTCATAAAAACAGCATATATAATAAATAACTGTGGTAAGTCATATATGAAAGCATCTCAAAACATTGTACATTTAATTTTTTTTTCAAATTGTGATACATAAATGTATCAGGTGACCAGGGTTGGGCCAAATTAGAGATCAAAATTTAAATAGAGATATGGGGAAAACAACTTTTTCTGTGCAGAACTAAAGTCTTTATATCTTTCTTGTTTTCTTGACAAAATCTTTTGAAATTTTGAACGCAGTCAGACATTATGAAGATTGATTGCATGATATATTAGAAATATCATGAAATCGTGTATGTACGTGTGCTACAATCTGATTGGCTGAAACTTATAATGCCTTAGCTGCCCATAACTTACTTGGTTCTCCGCAAAAAAGGATGAAATTTAAATATGAATAGACATAATGGATTCCTGTTTAAATAATTTCAAAATTGAATGCAAGGTCAAACATGCACCTGCAATATGTAAATTGATCAATATATTTCTATGATTTTTATTATTAATTCTAACGATATAAAGATAATGTTATTATAAACTTAATGGATTAATAAAATGCCAAGATCATGTTGCAATTGTATGCACGTGCGTATGCATGCAACATGTTAAATGACATGTAGTTTATATCATTGTAGCTTTTATAATTCTTTTATGAGCATATATTAAAGAAGTGTTGTAGGAAAATTGCACAAAAAGGTAGTCGGGGAGCATTTAGGGAACATCTGTAACGGTCCTCGTTACAGTTAAAACTAGTTCTATGCATTTTTCCTTTAGACTGGGTGAGACCCCAAAGGTTAATCAATTTTAATACAAATAAATGTCTATTCAGGAAAAACTTTCATAAAGTATCTTTCTCAAGAACATCAAATTCATGGATAATCATATTTATAGCAAAGCATTCTGATGTAAAATTGCTATTAGGAAAAATAAAAACCTGTTTAAAAATGCTGAATCTTATGCGGAAGTATCCTTGTGTAGTGTAGATTCTAAATTGTTCAAATCTTGACCCCTGGGGGTTCGGCAAGACCACAATGGGGAATCAAAGTCTTACATAAAAATAAAATAGGAAAATTCACTAAATTTGAGTGCTGTTTATATGCAATTATAGCATCTCATGAAAGTTATGGTAAATGGCTTTCTCAGTAACCACTCATCACAGATGCTTGAAATTTTAGCACAATCTTCTCTGAGGCATGCCATATGGTGGGATCTACTTGGTCAGATCCAATGTCGACTTCTTGTTTGTCTGTGTGTCTGTCCATGTCATACATAACACTTTTTCGTAACAGTTTTCTCAGTAAGTACTCATCGCAGATGCGCAAAATTTTAACACAATCTTCCCTAAGACATGCCTTATGGTGGGATACATTTTTTGTCAGATCCAATGTCACCTTTCTGTGCGTCTCTCTGTTTCATACATAACACTTTTTCGTAACAGTTTTCTCAGCAACTACCGGTACTCACCTCAGATGCTTGAAATTTATACACAATCTTCTCTTATGCATGCTATACAGGGGGATAAATTTGTGGTCAAATCCATTGTCAACTTCCTGTTTGTCTGTGCGTCGGTCTGTTTCATACATTACAGATTTTCGGTGCAAATTTCTCATCAAGTTATGATAGCAGATGCATGAAATTTCATACAATCTATGTTGAGGCATCCATATGGTAGGAATAATTTGATATGAATCTGATGTCAATTTCATACTTTTTTGGTTCATCTCCCGTAATTGAACTTGTGTATTTTAATAAGAGTGCAACGATAAACCGTTTGACGGTATACTGCGGTTTATTTTTCCAGGGTTCGGTTCACGATACCTGAAACTGATATCACGCTTCGGTTCAATCAGTACATAATTATCCGAATCATCCATTTTGGTTTGCCATTTACAATTTCAAAATGGTTTCCGCACAAAACATGAGGTCAATAAAACTGCAGAAAAGGCATATAAACTTGTTTTCAGCCTCATATTTAACGGGTCGAAGGATATTATCACTTTTCTAATAGTGTAATGAGCATTTGAT